>NC_092345.1:28730567-29030567 GCF_963676685.1 Mytilus edulis | reverse complement strand
CGGGGCCTTTTAAAGCTGAGTATGGGCTTTGCTCGTTGTTGAAGGTTGTATGGGCTTTGCTCGTTGTTGAAGGTCGTTAGGTAACCTATAATTGTTAATATCTGTGTCATATTGGTCTCTTGTGGAGAGTTGTCTCAACATGGCAATCATACCACATCTTCTTTTTTTGTAATCAATGATTTTTGTAAAAGATTTAATGACTGGAGAATTTCAGAAAAGGTATCAAAAGTTCACATGAATATTTTTAGCGCTTATCTGTATATTATGAACATTCATTACTGTATAAATATAGTGTACATGTATTTACCTTACTAATCGATCCATAGTGGTCATTGATATAGTATACAGACCCTCTCTATTTAATAAACTCTGTGAATGCCGTGGATAGTAAACTTGAAAATGATAGCAGATAGTATTCTGAAAATACACTTTATTCTTTGTATATGTACGTTCAAAGTATACAGAAAAACGCAAACCGGAAGTCTAATCTTACTTAAAATTTCGTCCAATGACGGGACAATATCCGGATGCCTTTTTTCTCGTTTTTCTCCAAAAATAAGTCAATCTAAATAATCATATGAATGGATGACAAATGGCACTATGCACTGTACCTATAGGACACAGAGGCGTGTTGATCAATTAATTGTGGAAAGAAGAGAAGCGACACCCAAAATGAGGTCTTCTCGTTTAATAGTATAGATGACTAAGCGTATGGTAAATGTCTTATCTCACAATAGAAATAAGGGTGACAGATTTATTTGAAAATTTTGTATTTCCTAAGTCATGTAAGTGGTATAGATGATAATAAGCTATATTACCAGGGATGGGGTAATTGAAAATGTAATGGTAATTAAGTGTAATGCATTACAATTTTCCATGTAATTGAATGTAATGTGTAATTGAGCATTTTTTTAATTACATTGAAAAATGCATGTAATGCTCAATTACTTTTGAATTACATTTCAATTACATGTACTTTTATGGTGTTCAAGATAAGGATTTGTGTTTAATAATATAAATTGTAAAACTATATTTATTTTTCAAATATTGATATCACATACTTTTTTAAATATGAAGTCTGTAATTTATTCTGAAGTTTTTACTTTATTTATTTGACCTACAAATTTTTTTTTAATAGTTTTATAATTTTAAAAAAATGTGAGGATCATGCATACATTAGTGTTGTTCAATTTTTAAGAAAGATCTTTTAACTAATAATAGATTGATAAGTATTTAATCACCTTGTTAAACAAAACAAAAAATGTGTCACTGTGAAAAATCTTTCTTAGACAGTTTATTTAGAATTTAAAATCACTGCACACAATCATTTTGTTAAATTAGGTGTCTTCAACATATGCCAACATTTGATAAAAAACATATTCAACCTATGCCTACAAACGAAAAACAAAAGGTGTTGTTATAACAATTATTAATTAAAAAAAGGTAAAATACAGTCAGTATATTTTAGCATTAAGTATTACTTTTCATAATTAGTTAAAAATTCAAAACAAAAATAAAGTAATTTGCAAAATTACGTTGTAGTAAAAATGGAAATATCAAAAAAATTCTAGAAGACAAAAATTGTAAAATAAAACCCTTGATACTAGAAAAATTGAGTTGAACTAAATATTATTATAAAAATTATAAAAAATAGACTAAATTTCTAAAATTTAACGCTTAAATATAACAATACTTGAGAAAAAAAGAGAAAAAAGCTATTTCATTTGTGCAAATTTTAAATTTTTGTTCATTATTTTGTTGTATTTAATATGAAGCATACTTCAACAAGCAACAAAATATACAAATATAACATACTTCAACAGAATTTTTTTAAAATCAAAGTAATTTTAGAATATAAAATTTAAAATAAACTAAAAAAAATAGTGATTTTTTGGTTCAACTTTCCAGTGGGACAATGCACCATTTATTTACTTTGTTTTAGTTTTAAAAAATGCAAGTTCCCCGTGTTTTTTTTTTTATTAATTATATTGAGTTGTGAGATTTATGGTTAAATTTTGTGTCTCTAATTTGAAACTCCATCATCCAAATTGATAATAAGATAATAATAAGATAATTTGCAAAATTAATATATAAAATGAGTAATTTTTATAAACAAACTCTCGTGGAGTCATTACTTTGTGACCAACATTAAAAGATGTCCAAATTAAGGACCACTTTGTAAAACCCACTTAAGACTAGAATATGCCGTTAAAACATCCTAAGACATGTCTTACTCCTGAGATAGTTTTGCGAAACTGATCCTAGAGACTCAGGGATAAAGTTGAACATGACACCAGTTGATTGTGCAGATGTAGCATTATATCTTATAGTGTGACTTTTGAGACAATCACATTAGTGAAATTCATCTTATTCTCTGTATGTGTTGGAATTAATAGTGAACATTTAAAATAGATATTTTACATGAGTCAGTCTTTATGAAATTAACAAACTAATTCCTTTGTGAAATAGTGATCCTCAACACACCCAATTACCTACATTTTCACTAATACTTGTATAAAAAATGTATATTGAGTATTCTTTAACGCTAGGTTTAAACTGGTTGTAGATTGATCAGCCCCTAATTAATTTATGTTTTTATAACACTTAATCTGTAACAAATTATTCAACCTTTGCCAACGTTTTTTCACACAATTTTATACCTAAATTTCAAAATGTTGGCATAGGTTGAATGAACCGTTAAATTAGTATACACAAATGGATTATAAAAATAAAAATTAACAGCTGTAAAAACAAACAGCAGTTAATCAGCTTAAAATGTCCAGGGGCAATGCCACTATTACATGTATTTTATCTAATTAGCAAAATATTGCTAATATTTCGGCACGGGACGTTTGCGCTTTTTCATAGGACATTTGCGCTTTTTTTTGTGGACACTTGCGCTTCAAAACATAGGACATTTGCGCTTTTTAAAAATGGACATTTGCGCTTTTTACATAGGACATTTGCGCTTTTTTTTATATATATATATCTATAACTTCCCAGCCTCCTCTTTTATCCGGGCTTGGGACCGGTAGGTTTGACCTGGCAGAGTTAAAGTCATTCTTTATGGTTAAAAGTTTAAAATTCATAGCACCTTCATATGTCATAGCACATTGTTGATATATGTTTAAAGTGTATGTACAGAAATAAAATCAAGTACTGTCATCACAATTACAGGTCAGTTTTAGCTTGATATTTGAAGCCCAATGAGTGAACAAATTTTGCTCTTGTTAACTGTCCTGATTGGTACTTAGCCCACATTTCAAATAAATGATCGAGTTTCTCCTTTTCAACGGTACATCTCCTTGAAAGGTCTCCAATTTTTAGGGTTTGGTCGAAACGATATAAAAATCCATCAAGACATATTCATTTTTTTTTCTTTACTAGTAACTATAACTTTAAAATCCATGTTCACTGTGTAAATGTGAACTAACTAATGACAAATATAAGTTAAATTTGTGTCTGTTTATTTAACGCATTAATGTAAAAATATCGGAAATTGATGAGACTGTCATTACAAAAGTGAGAGGGTTAGCGCTATAGAACCAGGTTTAATCCACCATTTTCTACATTTGAAAATGCCTGTACCAAGTCAGGAATATGACAGTTCTTGTCCATTCGTTTTTGATGCGTTTTGTTATTTGATTTTGCCATGTGATTATGGACTTTCCCAATTGATCTTCCTCTAAGTTCAGTATTTTTGTGATTTTACTTTTTATTTACGTAATGATTTACTTCTCATTAAGATTACAGGTAGTCGACTATAGGTAAAAAGCGCAAATGTCTGGTGAATTTATTACAGGTGAATCAAAATTAAAAGCGCAAATGTCCATAGTATTTGAAGCGCAAATGTCCTATCGTTTTACAGGTAAAAAAGCGCAAACGTCCTGTGCCCTAATATTTAGACATTATATACATTGTTTGTACTAAAAATTATTTTCAATATTGTGACAAGCACACTTTTTAATATTTTCAAAGTAAAATGATTTTTTTTTAATTTATAATTTATTTATTTAATCATGATTAATCTAAAGGACTTCATTTCTGAGATGTCAAAATACCCCTTAATGTATTGGCAAGTTAATAGGAACAAATTCCCTCTCCTATCAATATGATGATCTTCTGATCATGGAAATTCCATGTTCTGATCAAGCAATATCTGTGACATTAGCTCCTGTCGAAAGACTGTTTAGAATTGCTGTCAAAGTGTTCAGACAAGAGAGACTTTAATTAGATCTGGGAAATATCTTAGCATATGATAATCATTGGAGTGACAGTTTTATTTGAAAATTTATTTTCTGTTTCCTGATTAGATCTGTAGGACTGTATATATATAAAGTTTGAAATTTACTAGTAGGACTGTATAAATGAAGTTTAAAATTTACTGTTCATTATTAGACATTTTGTAGATAATTAAGTCTCCCTAAACCATATATATTCTTTCCCCATACCCCTTCAATTTGAGAATTTGCATTTATCTTGTAAACGGTCGAGATCCCCCCTAAACCATATATATTCTTGTATGGGACAATAAAACAAACCAAATGAAGTATTGGGGGAGTCCCCGGGTTCACCCACACCCCCTTCTTTTTGAAATCTTGTAAACAGTCAAGACCCCCACCCTGAAACCATATATATTTTTGTATAGGACAATAAAACAAATCAAATGAAATAAAAGGCAAGTCCCCTAGGGTCACCCATCCCCTCCTGTTTGAGAACTTGTAAACGGTAGAGATCCCCACCAGTAAACCATATATATTTTTGTATGGGACAATAAAAAAAATCAAATGAAATATAAGGCAAGACCGAGGGGGGGGGGTGTCGTCTGACCCCTTTTTTTTGAAAATTGTAAACGGTCAAGATCCCCATCCCGAAACCATATATATTCTTGTATGGGACAACAGGGGCGGATCTAGAAATTTTCAGAAGTAGGGGCCCACTCCCGTCACGCTTCAGTGATTCCCTATATAATCAACCAAAGTTTTTTCCCCTAAATCCGCCTCTGGACAATAAAACAAATCACAAATCAAATGAAATAAAAGGGGAAATCCCCTTGGGTAGCCCTCAACCCCATCCCCCTTCTTTTTGAAAACTTGTAAACGGTCAAGATCATATATATTCTTGTTCGTCATTTCAAGAAGATTTGAATGACATACAGGGTCAATCCATAGGTGTCACTTATGCATATCACAAACCAATTTGTACTGGATTATGCCCAATGTCAGGCAACCATGGGATTGACGAATTATTAGAGCTTTGTTTGGGAGACTTCGTAACAGCATCCTGTTACAATTATTTCTTGTTTCTGATAAGTTTTATAGATTTTGAAAAGACATTGTATTAATGATAGATAAAATTTAGGATTTTTTTCTTCTTTTCTTTGGTAAATTGTTTGAAGAATTTTGTGGCAAGTTTTTTTGTAATTCTGTAAAAACTAATTTTCTGAATGCTATATATATTTTTTTTTTTGATGAAGTGAACTCCTTTAAAAACTAAGCTTATATTGTCTATTAATAAACATATATTTAGATTTCTGATTTTGGTCCCAGTTTTCTAGTTGGTCCAAATAGGGGTCCAAAATTAAACTGTGACATAAATTGAATATATTAAGGGTTCTTGATACACTTAATCTAAACCTGTATTTAATTTCATCAAAAAATGAATTCTTTGGTTCTTTGATATGCTGATTCTAAAAATGTTTGAGTGTTAAATCATATCTAATTTTAGAGAACTTAGTCATCATTGGTTGTTGTTATTATATAATTGATTATGATTTGAAAAATTGAATCATATCTTATTTTAGAGAACTATTTATCCAGTTTGAGTTATTTCCCTTTGCACAGAAAATATTATGGATAAAACAAACCTGTGTTTCATTTCAACATGAATCAAATATATATATAGGGTTCTTTCAAATGCTGAATCTAAACCTGTATTTAAGGTCTTTTTTTTTTGACAGGGCCTCCTCCCCTTTCTGTTGAAGTTATCAAGACCAAATATGGACCATCGATAGACCTCATCATGAACTTTTACCAGATGAACTTTTGTAGGAGTTCATCTTTAGAAGTTATCTCCCTTTTATTGATTTTTGGAAAGATTAGAACTTGTTCTAAATCTTTACTTAGGCACTGGCCTCCCTAACAACAGGACAGGTTAGCTACTGTTACTAGATGTATTCACACTGAAATATAGTTCCCTATGGTTCTCATGCATGTGCACATAATACACATATAAACTGAAAAAAACTGGGTATATTATTGGAGCAGTTCATTCAAGAATGTATGTCATTAAGGTGTGTTGATGTGCAGGCTTTTTAAAAAACATTTTGATTAGGTAACTGGGTATTGATTCAACTAGTATGATTAACAGTCAACTGTCATTATCACTAAACAATCAGAGACAAGGTGGACTTTTAATTACAATGCCCCACCTCCTAAACTGCCAATCAAATTGACCACATTACCTATCAACCTCAGTCTTACATAATTAAACAGACCACTCTATACATATAACTCTTAATACACAAGTATATGACCTCATAATTGAATACACAAATGTGTATATTAGATATTTGATATTTATAAGGATGATAGATTTATTTATTGCCAATTACTTTTGATCTACATTACATAAGGTGATTCTGTAAATTATATCTGAAAGATAAATGATTAATGGATTAACAAGATCTAAAAAAAAATGAAATATGAATATAAATATGACGCGAATAAATAAAAGGTATTCAAGTAAGGCCAATAATCATCTGTAATTAATCAACAATTAAATTAGTACACCTTTTTTTTTTATCAGGAATTGGCTTGAAACAGTTTAAAAATTTTAAAACTTTTAATTATAACAAACCATTGTTTATCAGTTTATTTCCCATCAATCATTAGGTCTATTTTAGTCATTTGAATCTTTATAAGAAGTGAATATATATTTTTGCAATGAAGAAAGAATCCACATTCCAATAAGGTAAGTTTTTTAATTGGTTTACGTTGAAAAAGTACATTTTCAATGCCCTGTGTTGAAAAATACTTTAAAAATTGATAAAAAGGCACACTAAAACTTTTAATCTTCAATGCCATATAACCTCTGTTTCAACTGACAAAATGCCCCAAAACAACATTTTTCAATTTTTTTTGTTGACACTTTAAAGTTAAAAGCTGTTGGTCCAGATTTATGTCTTACAAGGATAGTTGGTAACATTTACTAGAAGAATTTTTGCATTTTTTTTTTTGAAACATGTTCAGAACCGGCAACATAATTTCGATAAGATATAAACTGCAGTTTAAATAAAATTGTGCAAATTAAGAGACCCATATTATTTAATTTGAGCTCATTTTATCCTCATACTGGAAAAGCAAGTTTCTTCTAAGACCTGCTGTAAAAGCAATTTTCAGCAATAGTGCTTTATAAATGTTCATTTTTCCCCACCATACCTTAGATGAAATAATTCAAACTACTCTTCTAATCTTTCCATGAGTGATTTCCATCACTTTGATTTTCAACATGGCCCCCCTTTAATGTTTTAAAAGATATCATGACCTTATATGGACAATAGGTAGATATCATCATGATGTATTACCACATGAGGCTGCATAGGATTTCATCATCCCCTTTGTTTGTCAAGTCAACATCCGGTTTTAGAAAAAGTGATTTTAAAAACGAAAATGAAGTTTTTGACATATCATTTTGCACAAATAAAGAGTCTATGGCAGATATGAGCATGCTGATGTGCACACTTTGAATGATGCTTTGCCAATTTAACAGTTTACATCCAAACATCCAAAACAAAGTAAAGTTTAAAATCGTTTTTTACTCTAATGACGTAATGACTAATGTCATTATCATTGGAATGGCCATCTGATTACCATAATTGCCTTTTGTGACTTAGTCTTAAGGGATAAAAAATCGGGATCAGATATAAAATGTCCGGCTGGCTCAAATGTTTTTTGGAAGCCCTGGAACAGATGGCAATGTTTATAAACATAAACAATTAATTTGTTACTTACCCTTATAAGGAGTTATTTTCCTTTAAAAATTATAAATAATTTTTGAAAAATTCTAATTTCAGAACCGGAAGTCATAGAGACCTTGAACTTTCACCAATAATCTTTAATTAATTTGACCTTCAATATGCACCCAAGGTCAAAGGTCACCGAGTGCAAAAAAAATTTACGCTGCAAATTCAAGCTTACATATTAGAAAAACGATAAGACTTTGCTGCATACATACAGCGTGTAAATTGTTCCTCTCGACGAGCTCTACATTTTATACAATAAGCCCAAAAATGTCCAACCGTCTGTTTAAAAGTTACAACAGGATGATTCTTAAAAGTATAGTATTGTGTGTATATCTTTTTAAAGGTAACAGATATCAACCTACTATAAACTGCAAAGATGATCAGTAATTCAAGACCTTCAATTTGAGGTCAATGTCAGGTCATGATTAAATTTCACCTTGACCTTCACAGTATACTATGACTTTGACCTTGTGATATTTGAAAGGTCAAGTGGTCCTGAGTTGAATGGTGCCCTTCCAATGTCTCTACGACTTCTGGTTCTTAAGTTTGGTATTGCATCATATATTTGATGATTAATTGTGACCTTGGTGAACTTTGAAATTGTCCCAATTCTTTTTCTATAATGTTGTCCTTCAACTGTAGATAATTTATCATTTAACAGATTTGAGATATCTATTGTCGTTGTAGAGATAATGCAGTTTGAAGTTTTGCAAGCGGAGGCATGTATTTCTGAATCAACAAGAGCGTACCCCTTAAAATGTTTTAGAAATTGAAGAGGTTTTAACATAGTTATATGTTCAACCAAATACCAAAAACATTCCATGGAAAAAAACGCCAAAAATTCAATTTGAAATTTTCAAGTTTTGCATTGACTTTGTAAGTTTCATAACTTCTATTTATATAGTTGATATTGCATCATTGTTTGCACTTTATCAAATGGGGTCATCTGATATATCAAATTGAAGGTCTTAATAAACTCTACTTAAAAATGAAAATTTTAAACCCCCTTTTCATCGCAGGAGGACGGGTGGGGTCATTTAGTGCAAACATTCAAATTTCTCAGATGGTAAGGTTGTCGCATATCAAATGAAAGAACATAAAGCGTACATTTCAAATTTCAAATTGACATCTCCCAAAAATGGGTTGGATGGGGTCATTGAGTGCAAAAAATTAATTTTCTTTTAAGATGTTGTTGTATATTAAATGAAAGGTCATGATGTGTACATTGGAAATATCAAATCCCGACCTCCAAAAATTAGTTGGATAGGGTTATTAAGTGCAAAAATCAAACTTTCTAGAACATAGAGTTGTTGCATATCAAATGAAAGCTCATTTATATCATAATTCCGATCTCAAAAATGTAGGCAGTTGAGGTCATTAAGTGTTAAAAGCGGAAAGTTTCAGAAGGTATGCTTGTCGTATATCAAACGAATGGTCTATAATGTTCATGATGTTTTGGGTTCATCAAATCAAAATGAATGCCCTTTGAATGCGTATTATAGATCTTCTTTGAAGTACAAAAGTATTAAATTTCCCTATTAGGATCGAAATAATTATATCATGCCATGCTCTATGCTAATTTGAACATGGGTAGGCATTATATTTGTCAACATTTTACACCTAGCTATCACACGGTATAAATATATTGACAAATATAATGCCTACCCATGTTAAAATGAGCATAGTGATGGTACAAATAAACAAACATCAAAAGCACATGTATGTCATTTTTGTTTTGGTTGGAATGGCATTACACTTCTTATACTTACTCCATCAGGTAATCAACACTTCAAAAAATAAAATTAACATAGAGACCTAATGGCAAATTTTTTTAATTATTGACCAAAACTTATGAAATTAATAGTCAGAGTTCGTATATATCATATATTAATATACATCGAGGAAAAAATGATTAATTAATAAAAATGAATTTTTAGCTCACCTGGCCCGAAGGGCCAAGTGAGCTTTTCCCATCACTTTGCGTCCAGTGTCCTGCGTCGTCGTCATCCGTCGTCTGTCATCTGTCGTCCGTCATCCGTCGTCGTTAACTTTTACAAAAATCTTCTCCTCTGAAACTACTAGACCAAATTTAACAAAACTTGACCAAAATCATCATTGGGGTATCTAGTTTAAAAAATGTGTGGCGTGATCCGGCCAACCAACCAAGATGGCCGCCATGGCTAAAAATAGAACATAGGGGTAAAATGCAGTTTTTGGCTAATAACTCAAAAACCAAAGCATTTAGAGCAAATCTGACATGGTTATAATGTTCATCAGGTCAAGATCTATATGCCCTGATATTTTCAGATGAATCGGACATTTCGTTGTTGGGTTGCTGCCCCTGAAATGGTAATTTTAAGGAAATTTTGCTGTTTTTGGTTATTATCTTGAATATTATTATAGATAGAGATAAACTGTAAACAGCAATAATGTTTAGCAAAGTAAGATCTACAAATAAGTCAACATGACCAAAATGGTCAGTTGACCACTTTAGAAGTTATTGCCCTTTATAGTCAATTTTTAACCATTTTTCGTAAATCTTAGTAATCTTTTAGAAAAATCTTCTCCTCTGAAACTACTGGGCCAAATTTAACCAAACTTGACCAAAATCATCATTGGGGTATTTAGTTTAAGAAATGTGTCTGGTGACCCGGCCAACCAACCAAGATGGCCACCATGGCTAAAAATAGAACATAGGGGTAAAATGCAGTTTTTGGCTTATAACTCAAAAACAAAAGCATTTAGAGCAAATCTGACAGGGGTAAAATTGTTCAACAGGTCAAGATCTATCTGCCCTGAAATTTTCAGATGAATCGGACATTCTGTTGTTGGGTTGCTGCCCCTGAAATGGTAATTTTAAAGAAATTTTGCTGTTTTTGGTTATTATCTTGAATATTATTATAGATAGAGATAAACTGTAAACAGCAATAATGTTTAGCAAAGTAAGATCTACAAATAAGTCAACATGACCAAAATGGTCAGTTGACCACTTTAGGAGTTATTGCCCTTTATAGTCAATTTTTAGCCATTTTTCTTAAATCTTAGTAATCTTTTAGAAAAATCTTCTCCTCTGAAACTACTGGGCCAAATTTAACCAAACTTGGCCACAATCATTATTGGGGTATTTAGTTCCAAAAATGTGTCGAGTGAGCCAGCTAACCAACCAAGATGGCCGCCATGGCTAAAAATGGATCATAGGGGTAAAATGCAGTTTTTGGCTTATTACTCAAAAACCAAAGCATTTAGAGCAAATCTGACAGGGGTAAAATTGTTCATCAGGTCACGATATATCTGCCCTGGAATTTTTAGATGAATCGGATAATCGGTTGTTAGGTTGCTGCCCCTGAATTGGTAATTTTGAGGAAATTTTGCTGTTTTTTTGTTATTATCTTGAATATTATTATAGATAGAGATAAACTGTAAACAGCAATTATGTACAGCAAAGTAAGAACTAAAAATAAGTCAGTCTGACCAAAATAGTCAATTGACCCCCTAAGGAGTTATTGCCCTTCATAGTCAATTTTAAACAATTTTCTTAAAATTTGAAGATTTTCAATAACATTTTCCACAGAAAGTACTGTTTTAGTTAGAGATAATTGTAAGCAGTGAGTGAGTGCGTGAGCAAGAATGTTTAGTAAAGTAAGATCTACAAACACATCACCATCACCAAAACACAATTTTGTCATGAATCCATCTGTGTCCATTGTTTAATATTCACATACATGTAGACCAAGGTGAGCGACACAGGCTCTTTAGAGCCTCTAGTTAAGAATGCTTTTCTGCAAATATATAGAAGTCAAATGGACAATAATAATGATGATATAATTGCAAATGAGACATCTTTCAACATGAAGAAAAATGATGTGAATGTAACCAACTCTGGTCCGTATAACCTTCAACAATGAGCTATAAAATAATGTTTGACAAAATATAAAACAATCCAAAAGAGGAAACCAAAGACTTGTCAATGTCTCATGCTTATAATTCCCTACTGACGAAGTAGAAGGAGACTTTAGGTTTGCACTCCGTCTGTCTGTCTGTCTGTCTGTCTGTCTGTAACATCAAAGATTGAAGATATTTCAAAAAGATACAGCTACACACAGAAGAACATTATATTAATTCATCTTAATCATAGTGGCGCACTTATTATATTTGAAACTTACCTTGATAGAATATGAAAGACAAAAATTTAAATCCATCGGAAAATCACACTTGTTGTAGAGTTTATAAATAAATCACTGTCAATAACAAACCGTAAATGGAGAAAACAGATATCCGCAAAATAAATGTAAAAAGCAAATGTAAATTATTCTAACAATGAAGAAGATACAATTTCGTCTAGTCAATACCCTGGTTCATTTGACGATTACCACACAGGGATAAACCTATATATAATAGTTGCACAATAGGTTTGCACTCCGTCTGTCTGTCCATCCGTCAGTCCGGCAAATCAGTTTTTCTCACTATTTGACTTCGTGCTTGAAGATATCGATTATATATTGTTTAATCATGACAAGTTACATATCAAGTTCAAATTTTGTTCCAGTCTGATGATTTTGTGCAGAGTTATGGTCCTTGAACTTAGAAAATTCACTCAAATAATCAATTTTCCACATTTTTTCCCGTCATGCTTAATCATTTTGACATGATATTTGTTATATAGTTTACACCATGACAAGTTATAGATCAAGTTAGCTTTTTGTTCCAGTACAGTGAATTTTTAACCACTAGGTGACTATGTATTGCCAGGCAATACTCACAGAATGCTCTATATCTTGCAAATTGCATATACATGTTTTCACAACAAATTGCTCAGTGTCTGGCATTCTGTTAGATCAATATAAAATTGAGATTGCTGTAGAGTTATATGAAAATCCAAGTTGATTTGAAAAAGTTATCGAAATTTTTACAGGTGACTATCTGAATTAAGTCCGAAATGATAATTCAAGCTTTTTAACCGGATTTACGAAGTAAAAATGGGTTATTGATTTGGGGATGTTTTATGGGCGGGCGGGCGGCTGCCAAACAGTGTCCATGCATTTACTCATGAACCATTAAACCAAAGCTTTTCAAATTTTAATATGGAGATCAAATATAATATTGACGATTTTCACTTTTACGGTTCAGGAGTTGTGGTTCTTGAAAGATTGAAAAATGGTGTTTTCGTTCATGTCCTTGCTGTAACTCATGAACTGTTAAACCAAAGCTTTTTAAAATTTAATATGTTGTTACTGATGACAAAATGGAAATCAAGGTCGATATTGACGGTTTTCACTTTCACCGTTCAGGAATTACGGTTCTTGAAAGATTGAAAAATGGGGTTTCCAGTCATGTCCATACTTAATCTCATGAACTGTTCAACCACAGCTTTTAAAATTTTAATATGTAGTTATTGATGACATAAAGGTAGTCAAGTTCAATATTGACGATTTTCACTTTCACCGTTCAGAAGTTGGGGATCTTAAGATTGAAAAAAGCTGTTTCCAGTCGTGTCAATGCATTAACTCATGAACCGTTTAACCAAAGTTTTTCAAATTTTAATATGTTGTTACTGATAACAAAATGGAGGTCAAGTTTAATATTGATGATTGTCACTTTTACTGTTCAGGAGTTATGGTCCTTGTGATAATGAAAAATGTCAGGACACAAATAAATGTTAAAAAATCCGGTTTGCTCTCACTCTGACAGCCTCTTTTAACTATTAATTAAATCCTTAAATTTGACAGCAATGAACTAAACTACCAAAAACCTGGAATTTTATTAGATCAATATATAGTTGACATGGTTGAGATAGATGGACTGATTCAGATCAGCTGATACTAAATTAAAAGGTAAAGACTGAGTCCGTAAAGACAGGTTGAGACACGTCAAGACTAGTCGAGTAATCAAATTACTTCATAGCAACTTGCCATTTAACTATCAATGAGAGATATTAACCGTGAATGACCACTGCAACCTTTTTATATATTAATCTGTGTTCTCTAAAATCTATACAATGCTACGTTTGCATGTGTGCTTTTCTGGTACTGTAAACATGGTAAATTTGAAGTACAGTTTTATCCTTAAATAATCTATTACTTTTTCCTTACTTTTAAGTTATTTATAATTACCATAGTTTAACATTTCATGATTTGAACATCAATTTGACAATAACAGTTTGTGGTCGCATCAACAAAAAAATGGAGACTTAGCCATGTTAGCCGTGATGTTTGCAATTTTGATTGTGGCGGTGTCCTCAGTGTTGTCAATTTTCTTAAGTTTGTAATATGGTCAGTTTAAAGGGAACCACAAATGGAAAACCAAAGCTATTTGGTATGCAGTTGTATCAGCTTTAGTATATTCCATTTCAATGGAAATTGTTTGGCCCTGTCATCTCAGTCATGGTCTATTGACTTTAAAATTTGTGCATAATTTGCATGTTAAAAGTTTCTGATAAGGTCAGTTTAAGGGAACCACTTCTGTAAGTCATCGATATTTGGTATGGAGTTCTATTATTAATTTAGCCCATCTCATGTCATGGATTTATATGTAATTTCTTCCTCAGTCATGGATCATTGACTTTGAAACTTTTCCATAGTTGCATGTTAAAGTTTTGGATTAGGTCAGTTTTAGATTAATAAATGCTACATGGTATGCAGTTGTATTACAGTTGTGAATCAGTTGTATGGCTCATCTTATTTCCATGGAGATTATTAAGTTTTTTACCTCATTCATGGTCCATGTTTTGCAAATAGTTTAATTGATTGCTTTCAACATAGCAAAATAAAATACAGGCAAGAAATATCTCTGTGTCAATAGTATTTACAGTTTTAGTGTGTTCTACACTTTAGGCTCAAGGCCTTTTTGTACCAGTCCAGTACTTTTAAATTTTTACACTTTACAAAGTTAAATTTCCTAACAAATTATAGTATAAAAGAAGTACTAATTGTTATTGTACCTTCATAGTACTAAACTGGATCTTCAGATGTGTTGTACAAATCAAATACTGTAAAATTATACAATAGTTTGGCAGTATATTACTAATGCAATATTAAGTTTAAAAATAAGAAATACGATATGATTGCTATTGAGACAACTATCTACCAGAAACCATATTGTGCATATGTAAGTAGCTATAAGTCACCGTAAAGTCTTCAACAATGAGCAAAATCCATATTGTATTTAAAGCAATAAGAGTGCTCGACATGACAAAATGGAAAATAATTTAAACAGAAAAACCTACAATGTGATTATGTAAAACAATAAATGAATAACTTGTATGATAGACAACAGTCAACAACAAACACATAATTATATTCTCCTGACTTGGGACATGCACATACAGATTTTGCATGTTTACAAGTGCCCAACCCTCCTCTAACCTGGGATAGTGGTATAATAGAATGGCATAATAACTGGAAAAATCCATTTAAAAGTCTTAAATCTTTAGCTTTACACAAGGCAAAAACAAACAAAAAGTCAAAATACACAAAGTACGGATTTAAGAGTATTGCAGCTACCTTAATATGCTAACAGCTAGTTCACAGCCAATGAAAACTTTGATACATAAAATTATGTAAACTTAAATATCAATTAGTGCACTGCCAATGGATTTAGTCTCAGAATGTCATAAACAGTCTGAAAAAAAAATGATCTTGTACATTGAATGTCAAACTTTAGAATCAAAAGGATGTAGGATTTTAAGTTTGAATATCTATTTTAGCAACACACATTTTGTTATATAAATGTTTTAATATATTAATAAGACAATCAACATTATCACCAATAAAAACACTAAAATATTCAAAGATCTTATTATAGTGTTGAAATAATAACCTTTTAGAATAACTTTATTCAAAGGATCAATTAGTTTACATGGATTTTATCTAAATTGGTGAGCTGTATAGACAATACTGTATCACCATAAAAATTAGGAAATGATCACATTTCTGAACATCCAAACTTATAAACCTTTGTATATATGAAAGAAGTTAGTACATTTTCAGTACTTCAAACTTCTAGTTCTGAAAATGTACACGTCGAAGTAGTTGTATGTGTACTTCATATAAATAATCGAAACGAGGATATAATTTATATCTTGACATTTTCAAAAAAAATGTCCTCAATCATAGGTTATGATTTGTTAGCAAAAAATCAAATTCACACTGTATACTGTAGTTATATTCATAATTCATTAATTCTCGTATCATCTAGACCAAAAGAAATGTGCAACAATGAACTTTCAAAATGCAACATTTCTAATGGTATTTATATCTTTTTCACAGGCTCTTGTAAGACTTGGTGGTGAAAGTTACAAAGAAATATGTGCAAAACTCAAGGTTACCTCTCTATCAAGTGGAAAAGGATATGGAATGAAAAGTAAGAATTAAAAATGATATTTTTACATAAGTGTGGCAGAATGGAGTTTGTTGTCTCCCTTGAACAAGCTCATTATTTCACATTTATTGAAAGTTGTTTGTGTTCATGTTAAATCATTACAAAAATAGTTTAAAAAAGAATTTCATTTGCTTACAGGTTAAAAAAATCTTTATTGACCAAAATTAAGAAACTTCCATATATGTTTATACATATAGCATTTAGCTTACTTTATCAAATTGTGTAAGGACTGCCTATAAGTACAATTTGTAGGATTACTCAGCTTTTTCATCTTAAGCATGTTAAGGATAGTGTATCTGCGACATACTTAGTGGTTGGGTTTTTTTATTCATTTGATTTCAATTTTCCCCTTAATTAACTGAGGTTTTTCTCATGCAAACTGACACTTCCCCTCTTTGAGTTACCAATAATGTCCATGCCATTTAAAAGTCTCTACTGACAACATCTTAAGGATACTGAATTTCCAGTTATTTTTCACACATTATTAAAAGCATTTAGTGTATTATCATCTTAAGGAACTTACAAAATAGTAACATAAGCCAGATTCTTACCACAAATATTAATAACCCACCTTTGGACAGAAATGGTGTAATTAGTAAGTATTATGGTTGATTGTATCTGTTCAAATGATTGTAGTCAGGAGTTGTCAAAAATTTCTTTATAAATATATTGTTTATATCATGTGTGTTTTGAAGGTAGATGTCACAGTTGTTATGTGGTATTTTATTTTTGTTGTGTGTCTTAATGTTAATTTTTACTTGATCCTTTTTGAGGGTCCAGATTTGAAAATATCATTTTCATGCAGGCAAATCCGGTTCACTGTCACTCTGACACCCTCTTGTTACCAATGAAATATTCTTTTTTCAAATTTGGCTACTATCTTGAAAACATAACTAGATATACTGACTGACTTTAAAAACGCAACACTTATTTTGTAGATTTTGGTCTACAAAATCATGTTTAATACTGATACAACTACTATTCATGTTTATCATGCTTCTTTCTCTTTGAAAAAAAATCAACATCTGACTTACTTATGGTTATCAAACATACCAATTATTTTAGATTGCAAGAATTTCAGAAAGCGAAATTTCAAACCAATAAAAGATTTTTTCATTATTTTTTTTTTGTGGAACAGTTCTTTCAATCCTTGGCCACCCTTAAATCAGTTTTAAAATTTTGCATCTCCATATTGCCATGACCATGATGACTGAGGAATAAAAAACTGAATCAACGCATTAGAATACTGCAAACAGGAAAACGTGAACGTGCTGCAACCAGACAATTTGACGGCAGAAACTTGTCTTACTCGTCTAGTCTGCAAATGTCTTTTTTCCAGACACTCCTTTAAATAGATGAAATTAACATTGAGTTCTTTTCTGATGAAAACTAAAGTGACCATTGATTTGGAATATAGCTTAACTTTTTATTTTCAAGATTTCTTCAAAAACCAAGTTGATAAATGCTCTTGGTTACTCTTATGAATTCTTTTCCTGTTGTTTGAATGACCTAGATGACAAACACATTTTAATATTTTAATATCAGTGCCTGATTTCCACCTTGGGTGGCCCTTACCAATTTCATGATGGATATGGTCCTTTGATGGAGGTATAGTGTGGGTTATTAATATTTGTGGTAAGAATCTGGGCCCAGTGTCACGAAGCTGTCTTAGGACTAAGACATGTCTTAGGATGGTCTTACGACATATCTTAGTCTTAAGTGGGTTTCACAAAGCGGTCCTAAATTAGGACATCTCTTAAAGTTGGTCATAAAGTTAGGACAACGCGAGAGGTGTCTTATGATGGTCTTAGGATAGATATACGTTTATTTATATAAATTACACTCATTTTTTATATTAATTATCTAATTATCTATTCTCCTGTTCCTGCTTAAAACATGTATACATTGACTGATTATCAGGATTTGTCAACAATGAAAATTCGATGTATTGATATAAAAATTGCACTATTTTATCCCTTAACCTTTTATATCCAATAAAGTCGAAATTGAATTCAACTCACTTGTACCAAAACAATGTCATAATTTTATATTCTTTTTTTTTAATTTTGCATTGAAAATTTCATATTTATATTGATGTATTGTTTAAAGATAATTTATATATAAATTACTTTTATTTTTTTATATTTATTTTGCAAATTATGTCATTATATTAATCAATACGTTTAGAAAAATTTATAGTAAGACATACTACATTTACATGATTTTTTTCCGTAGATCATATTTATATTTGAAAATTTAAAGAACTTGCGACAGGTTTAGGATGTCTTAGCTAAGATGATCCTAAGACAGCTTCGAGACGAGATCTGAGATATGTCCTAGGATAGTCATAAGAGGATCATAAGACATGTCCTAAGATATGTCTTATGACATGTCTTAGGATAGCTTCGTGAAACCGGCCCCTAGCTTATGTTACTATCCCTAAAAGTCGTGTTTATCAGATTTATGTATGATACTCACATACTTTTTGGCCACAAAAATTTAGGAAACTTGCCACCAGATGAAACTCCTGCAAATTTCAATGTCATTTGGATGTATTTGTTGTATTGCAAAGGAAAATACAGTTACATTAAAATTAAGTTGAAAATTTTATGACAGCCCATGGAATTTAAAACACTGACAGGAAATATGAGTGAATATCCCTGTAAAAATCCTTATATAAAACCTGCCAGAATTTTTTTTGAAAAATCACATTTTAGAGTTTTTAACCGGATTTCCGAAAGAAAAATTGTTTATTGATGGGATTGTATGTTGGGGATGCATGGCAGTCGGGTGCCAAACAGTGTCTGTTCATTAACATGAAAACGCTTAGATCGCAAGAATTTCAGAAAGCAAATTTTCGATCCAATAAAAGATTTTTTCATTTTTTTGCTCACCTGACCCGAAGGGCCAAGTGAGCTTTTCCCATCACTTTGCGTCCGTCGTTGTTTACTTTTACAAAAATCTTCTCCCCTGAAACTACTGGGCCAAATTAAACCAAACTTGGCCACAATCATCATTTGGGTATCTAGTTTAAAAAATGTGTCCGGTGACCAGGCCAACCAACCAAGATGGCCGCCATGGCTTAAAATAGAACATAGGGGTAAAATGCAGTTTTTGGCTTATACCTCAAAAAACAAAGCATTTAGAGCAAATGAGTATGTTCGATAAGGTCCTAAAATGGCCCCATTTTTTAGCGTAAATTTCAAATTCGGATTTATTTACCAATATCACGATAAATTATAGCTAATACATTGACTGGATAGGATATAAGCCATTTTATTGAAAATTTCACAATTCTGCGTTTCATTATGACGTCACAAGTTGTACTCATATTGATTTTTCACGTAAAAATCAATGAAAATGGGTAAATTTCCATAGATTATTGGAGAGGAAACATAGAGCGCATACGTCGACAACACAGATCTTTTAAAATAATGTTTGTGAAGACATTTCACATGTCTTATTTGAATATTAAGCTTGTCGACGCCTGCACTCTATGTTTCCTGGTCCTTTATTTGGTTGAAATCCAGGTGATTTTGTCAAATTTCACAAAAATCCCTTATCTTGACCTTTTTGGGATGTAAAAATCAACGTGTTAGAATTAAACTTTGACAAAAACAGTTCTGTTTTACTTTCTCACATGTCTTTAAGGCAACTTAAAGCATTTATTGTCTTGTAACTATGAACTTTATAATTGGGGCCAAATATGGCCCTTACCGAACTTACTCCTTTGACAATGAGAATAATTGTTCATCAGGTCTAGATCTATCTGCCCTGAAATTTTCAGATGAATCAGACAACCCATTGTTGGGTTGCTGTCCCTGCTTTGGTAATTTTAAGGAAATTTTACTGTTTTTGGTTATCTTAAATATTATTATAGATAGAGATAAACTGTAAACAGCAATAATGTTCAGCAAAGTAAGATTTATAAATAAGTCAACATGACCGAAATGGTTAGTTGACCCCTTAAGGAGTTATTGCCTTTTATAGTAAATTTTTAACCATTTTTAGCTCACCTGGCCCAAAGGGCCAAGTGAGCTTTTCCCATCACTTGGCGTACGTCATTTGTCGTCCGTCGTCGTCGTTAACTTTTACAAAAATCTTTTTCTCTGAAACTACTAGGCCAAATTTTACCAAACTTGACCACAATCATCATTGGGGTATCTAGTTTAAAAAATGTGTCCGGTGACCCGGTCAACCAACCAAGATGGCCGTAATGGCTAAAAATAGCACATAGGGGTAAAATGCAGTTTTAATGCCCCACCTACGGTAGTAGAGGGGCATTATGTTTTCTGGTCTGTGCCTCCGTTCGTCTGTCCGGTTAAAGTTTTTGGTTGAGGTAGTTTTTGATGAAGCTGAAATCCAATCAACTTGAAACTTAATACACATGTTCCCCATATTATGATCTTTCTAATTTTAATGCCAAATTATAGTTTTGACCCCAGTTTCATGGTCCACTGAACATAGAAAATGATAATGCAAAGTTCAGGTTAAAGTTTTTGGTCAATGTAGTTTTTGATGAAGTGTAAGTTACATCAACTTGAAACTTAGTACACATGTTCCCTATGATATGATCTTTCTAATTTTAATTCCAAATTTAAGTTTTGACCCCAATTTCACGGTCCACTGAACATAGAAAATGATAGTGGGAGTGGGGCATCCGTGTACTATGGACACATTCTTGTTGGCTTATAACTCAAAAACCAAAGCAGTCGTTAACTTTTACAAAAATCTTCTCCTCTGAAACTACCAAGCCAAATTTTACCAAACTTGGCCACAATCATCATTGGGGTATCTAGTTTCAAAAATGTGTCCGGTGACCTGGTCAACCAACCAAGATGGCCGCCATGGCTAAAAATAGCACATAGAGGTAAAATGCAGTTTTTGGCTTATAACTCAAATACCAAAGCATTTAGAGGAATTCTGACATGGAGTAAGATTGTTTATCAGGTCAAGATCTATCTGCCCTGAAATTTTCAGATTAATCGTACAACCCGTTGTTGGGTTGCTGCCCGAGAATTGGTAATTTTAAGGAAATTTTGCTGTATTAGGTTATTATCTTGAATATTTTTATAGATAGAGATAAACTGTAAACAGCAATAATGTTCAGCAAAGAAAAAATTACAAATAAGTCAACATGACCGAAATGGTCAATTGACCCCCTAAGGAGTTATTGTCCTTTATAGTCAATTTTTAACAATTTTCATAAAATTTGTAAATTTTTACTGACATTTTTAACTGAAACTACTGGGCCAAGTTCATTATAGATAGAGATAATTGTAAGCAGCAAGAATGTTCAGTAAAGTAAGATGCACAAACACATCACCATCACCAAAACACAATTTTGTCATGAATCCATCTGCTTCCTTTGTTAAATATTCATAGACCAAGGTGAGCAACACAGGCTCTTTAGAGCCTCCAGTTTTTCTTTGTGAAACAGTTCTTTCAATCATTGGCCACACTTAAATCAGTTTTCAAATGTTGCATCTCCATATTGCCAAGGCTGAGAAATAAAAAACTGAATCAACCCATTAGAATACTGCAAACAGGAAAACATGAACGTGCTGCAACCAGACGATTAGAAACTCGTCTTACTGTCCTTGTGAAGATGATACCTTTAAAAGGGATTTATTGAAGACCATCAGTGACAGGAACAACATGCAGTGACAACGCAACCTCAATAGAATGTGATTATGGAACGTCATTTGCGAGACAGACCTACAACCGCAACGTCAACTGCTTATCAAATTGCTTAATGCCATTTTGCACAGCTTTATGCCATAAATGGTTCCCATTAACTGAACTACCAAAGAAAAGACTGCAGCAAAACATTTAAAGACTTAAAGTCTCAACCGCATAATTGCAAAAACTCATTGTAATGGGTGAACAACGGTAAAATCAGAAGGTAAAAAACAGAACCCATAACGTGCCGAACAGAATTGGTTGACCTTTCTGATAATCATTTTTATACGACCGCAAAAATTGAAAATTTTTTGGTCGTATATTGGTATCATGTTGGCGTCGTCGTCTGCGTCGTCGTCCGAATACTTTTAGTCTTTGCACTCTAACTTTAGTTTAAGTCAATAGAAATCTATGAAATTTGAACACAAGGTTTATGACCACTTAAAGGAAGGTTGGGATTGATTTTGGAAGTTTTGGTCCCAACAGTTTAGGAATTAGGGGCCAAAAAGGGCCCAAATTAGCATTTTCTTGGTTTTCGCACTATAGCTTTAGTTGAAGGCAATAGAAAAGTATGAAATTTTGACACAAGGTTTATGACTACGAAAGGAAGGTTGGGATTGATTTTGGGAGTTTTGTTCCCCTCAGTGTAGGAAAAAGGTGCAAAAAAGGGCCCAAATAAGCATTATTCTTGGTTTTCGCACAATAACCTTAGTATAAGTCAATTGAAATCAATGAAATTTAAACACAAGGTTTATGACCATAAGAGGAAGGTTGGGATTGATTTCAGGAGTTTTGGTCCCAATGAATTAGGGGCCAAAATGGGCCAAATTAAACTTTGTTTAATTTCATCAAAAATTGAACTATTGGGGTTCTCTGATATACCGAATCTAACCGTGTATTTAGATTCTTAATTTTTGGTCCTGTTTTCAAATTGGTCTACATTAAGATCCAAAGGGTCCAAAATTAAACTTAGTTTGATTTTAACAAAAATTGAATTCTTGGGGTTCTTTGATGTGCTGAATCTAAACATGTACTTAGTTTTTATACGACCGCAAAATTTGAAAAAATTTTCGTCGTATATTGCTATCACGTTGGCGTCGTTGTCTGCGTCGTCGTCCGAATACTTTTAGTTTTCGCACTCTAACTTTAGTAAAAGTGAATGGAAATCTATGAAATTTTAATACAAGGTTTATGACCACAAAAGGAAGGTTGGTATTGATTTTGGGAGTTTTGGTCCCAACATTTTAGGAATAAGGGGCCCTTTTTTTAGGGGCCAAAAAGGGCCCAAATAAGCATTTTCTTGGTTTTCGCACTATAACTTTAGTTTAAGTTAATAGAAATCTATGAAATTTTGACACAAGGTTTATGACCACAAAAGAACGGTTTGGATTGATTTTGGGAGTTTTGGTTTCAACAGTTTAGGAATAAGGGGCCAAAAAAGGGCCCAAATAAGCATTATTCTTGGTTTTCGCACAATAACTTTAGTTTAAGTAAATAGAAATCAATGAAATTTAAACACAATGTTAATGACTACAAAAGGAAGGTTGGTATTGATTTTGGGAGTTTAGGTCCCAACAGTTTAGGAATTAGGGGCCAAAAAGGGTCCTAAATAAGCATTTTTCTTGGTTTTCGCACCATAACGTTAGTATAAGTAAATAGAAATCTATGAAATTTAAACACAAGGTTTATGACCATAAAAGGAAGGTTGGTATTGATTTTGGGAGTTTTGGTCCCAACAGAATAAGGGGCCCAAAGGGTCCAAAATTAAACTTTGTTTGATTTCATCCAAATTGAATAATTGGGGTTCTTTGATATGCCGAATCTAACTGTCATGACTGTGTATGTAGATTCTTAACTTTTGGTCCCGTTTTCAAATTGGTCTACATTAAGGTCCAAAGGGTCCAAAATTAAACTTAGTTTGATTTTGACAAAAAATGAATCAGTTAGGTTCTTTGATATGCTGAATCTAAAAATGTACTTAGATTCTTGATTATTGGCCCAGTTTTCAAGTTGGTCCAAATCGGGGTCCAAAATTAAACTTTGTTTGATTTCATCAAAAATTGAATAAATGGGGTTCTTTGATATACCAAATCTAACTGTGTATGTAGATTCTTCATTTTTGGTCCTGTTTTCAAATTGGTCTACACTAAAGTCCAAAGGGTCCAAAATTAAACTTTGTCTGATTTTAACAAAAATTGAAATCTTGGGGTTCTTTGATATGCTGAATCCAAAAATGTACTTAGATTTTTTATTATGGGCCCAGTTTTCAAGTTGGTTCAAATCAGGATCTAAAATTATTATATTAAGTATTGTGCAATAGCAAGTCTTTTCAATTGCACAGTATTGCGCAATGGCAAGAAATATCTAATTGCACAATATTGTGAAATAGCAAATTTTTTTTTAATTAGAGTTATCTTTCTTTGTCCAGAATAGTAAGCAAGAAATATCTAATTGCAAAATATTGTGCAATAGCAAGATTTTTTTTTAATTGGAGTTATCTTTCTTTGTCCAGAATCAACTTAAATCTTTGTTATATACAATATACAATGTATATTCACTTTTTACTACCAACTGATAAATTAAAATGATTTTTACCATTCAGTGATAACAAGCAGTTTTTTTTACATCTTAATATTTTATGATGTATTTAAATGAGTAGTTATTGTTGCAAACTCCATTAGAAATTTTAATTGAGATTAGTTTTGGAATATGGGAAAGGGGGATGTGATTAAAAAAATTGGGTTCAATTTTTCTCATTTGAAATTTCATAAATAAAAAAGAAAATTTCTTCAAACATTTTTATGAGAGGATTAATATTCAACAGCATAGTGGATTGCTCTAAGAGAAAACAAAAATTTTAAGTTCATTAGACCACATTCATTCTGTGTCAGAAACCTATGCTGTGTCAACTATTTAATCACAATCCAAATTTAGAGCTGAATCCAGCTTGAATGGTGTGTCCATACTTGCCCCAACCGTTCAAGGTTCAACCTCTGCGTTCGTATAAAGCTACGCCCTGCGGAGCATCTGGTTCTACTTTTAAACATGTACACTACTGTAAATGAATACATGCATATTTTAAAGGATTAAAATTCGAGGCAAGTGTCTTCGTCCAGCTCTGGTTGCCTTATGCATTTCCATTATGAATAAGGGGCCAAAAAACAAGAATTTTTGTTTCAGGACAATAACTTGTTTGTAAGGGACAACATCAAAAGTTCAATGTAGGATAAAAACTTAATTTACCTAGTTTTTTCACTGACCGCCCCCCCGCTCCCTGTTAACTTGATTTGGGAAAAATTGATTGACCAATAAGGGCATATGCTATCAGAGTATACTTTTTGTATCATGGGTCCTGATTTTCCCCAACAATGCTTGTTTGTTCTGTATATAGACTTGGACATCACTTTTGAAAAATATTAGAAAAAAAGTGATGTGTATTTTTATTATGCATCACATAAGGCAATGTTAAATTATAATTTTATAAACATGACATTTAATTTCGGCCCAAAATTTGCTTTCCAGTATGATTTGATGGCTTTCATTTGGTTTAAAAGTCCAAACATTTGTTAGGAGAGAACTTAAATCCATATTTTTCAATAACAAAATCAATGTTGAATAAACAAAATTTGCAAATGTTTTTACCCCCTTTCCCCCTAACTATACTGTTCATTGCAGACCCTCCAAACTATTTGAATTCAGTTTTTATACCCCACGCAACGAAGTTGCGGAGGGTATAATGTTTTTGACCCGTCCGTCTGTCCGTCAGTCCGTCCGTCTGTCAGTCTGTCCGTCCGTCCGTCCGTCCGTCAGTCCGTCAGTCCTGTTTCTTGTCATCGCAACTCCTCTCAAACCACACAACAGAATTTCACGAAATCTTTTCAGATAATAAGGACATACTATGTAGTTGTGCATATCGACGGGAAATTGCGATTCAATTTTTTTTCTAGGAGTTACGCCCCTTTGAACTTATTTACTTTAATGTACTACTGCAACAGTTTGTCATCGCAACTCCTCTCAAACCACAAAACAGAATTTCACGAAACCTTTTCAGATAATAAGGACATACTATGTAGTTGTGCATATCGACGGGAAATTGCGATTCAATTTTTTTTCTAGGAGTTACGCCCCTTTGAACTTATTTACTTTAATGTACTACTGCAACAGTTTGTCATCGCAACTCCTCTCAAACCACACAACAGAATTTCACGAAACCTTTTCAGATAATTAGGACATACTATGTAGTTGTGCATATCGACGGGAAATTGCGATTCAATTTTTTTTCTAGGAGTTACGCCCCTTTGAACTTATTTACTTTAATGTACTACTGCAACAGTTTGTCATCGCAACTCCTCTCAAACCACAAAACAGAATTTCACGAAACCTTTTCAGGTAATAAGGACATACTATGTAGTTGTGCATATCGACGGGAAATTGCGATTCAATTTTTTTTCTAGGAGTTACGCCCCTTTGAACTTATTTACTTTAATGTACTACTGCAACAGTTTGTCATCGCAACTCCTCTCAAACCACAAAACAGAATTTCACGAAACCTTTTCAGGTAATAAGGACATACTATGTAGTTGTGCATATCGACGGGAAATTGCGATTCAATTTTTTTTCTAGGAGTTACGCCCCTTTGAACTTATTTACTTTAATGTACTACTGCAACAGTTTGTCATCGCAACTCCTCTCAAACCACACAACAGAATTTCATGAAACTTTGTAGATAATAAGGACATACTATGTATATTGACAGGAAATTATTATTCAATATTTTTTCTTATACAATTTTTTTTTCTTATACTTAATTAATTTCTCCAATGACAATGTGGGGACGTGGGGTATGTGAGCGTGCTCACTAAGGTTCTTTAATTTATCCTACATTGATCTTTTGATGTCGTCCCTAAGTTTATGGATCTCTCTGAATTTGTAATACAAGGTTTCATACCACAAAGGGAAGGCTGGGATTGAATTTAGGGTTGTGAAAAAGTGTGGGAGGAATTTTTTTGCAATTTTTGAGATTTGCATCTTATTTTTTCTTGATGATTCAAGATTTTCAAAATTTCAAATTTTTTTTAAACTTTTTTTTTTAGTGTTTTTTTCTAAAAAAAAATCCATTTTCAAATTAATTAATTTTTTATTTAAGTAATGACTAATATTTTTTCTGTCTACGATGAAATAACATAAAAAATGTGGTGCACACTGAATAAAATGTGCACCACATTTTTATGTTATTTCGATAAGACAGAAAAAATATTACAGTCATTCCTTATAATTTAATACTAAATACCATTTTAAACATGGGTAAATCATGAAAAATCGTTGATGACGTCACGGTCACATGATAAAATTATGTCTATGAGCTAAGAAACAAACAACTAGCCAATCAGAAGACTTATTACATCCAATATTAAATTATTTACATATGAGAGCAGCAAATACTGATATGACAGGAGATACACACCAAACAGGGTCTTTAAATTATCATATATAATAGATAAACCGTATTGCACAATAGCAAGAAATCTTCAATTGCACAGTATCGCAAAAAAGTAATAGTTAATCTTTAGTTGCACAATATTGTGCAATAGCACAGTATTAGGCAATAGCAAGAAATCATCAATTGCACAGTATTATCTATGTGCAATAGCAAGAAATCTTCAATTGCACAGTATTGGGCAATAGCAAGAAATCTTCAATTGAACAGTATGGCAAAATAGCAAGAAATCTTCAATTGCCCTGTATTGCGCAATATCAAACAATCTTTAAATGCATGTTTTTTTCACAATAGCATGAAATCTTCAATGAAAACTAATACAAATCTTTTAACCAATTTCAATGGGATTTATGTAAAGTCTTGGCATAGACAATAGTTAAGATCAGTCTGTGGTTAATACCGTTCTATAAGACATGATATCATCAATAACTTAGTAAAACTTTTATGGAATTTTATGAAATATGAACAGAATATTTTTATTCCATCCTGCATTTTTTGTCGCAAAAGCGAGACCTACAATCCTACATTCTATAGTCATGGTTATCAGCAGCGTCCACAAATATTCACTCTGTGGTTAAAGATTTTTTAATTTTAATCACTATCTTACGCTATCCTAGATTTCTACCAAACTTAGAAAGAAGCTTGTTTATGATCATCAGATAGAATTTAGAATTAAAGCTTGTGAAAATAAAAATCCTGTTTATCCATTTTTGACGAGCCTTCGACTTTAGTCGAAAAAGCGAGACTAAGTGATCCTACATTCCGTCGTCGGTGGCGTCCACAAATATTCACTCTGTGGTTAAAGTTTTTGAAATTTTAATAACTTTCTTAAACTATACTGAATTTTTATTAAACTTGGACAGAAGCTTGTTTATGATCTTAAGAAAGTATCCAGAAGTAAATTTTGTAAAAATAAAATTCCATTTTCCCCGTATTTTACTTATAAATGGACTTAGTTTTTCTGCAAGGAAACATTACATTCACTCTGTGGTTAAAGTTTTTAAAATTTTAATAACTTTCATAAACTATCCTTGATTTGTACCAAACTAGGACAGAAGCTTGTTTATGATCATTAGATAGTATCAAGCAGAAAATTTTGTAAAAATGAATTTCCACTTTTCCGTATTTTACTTATAAATGGACTTAGTTTTTTTGCCAGAAACAAAACACTCACTCTGTTGTTTAAGTTTTTAAAATTTTTATAATGTTTTTAAACTATCCTGGATTTCTACCAAACTTAGACAAAAGCTTGTTTCTGATCATTAGATATTATTCAGAAGTAAATTTTGTGAAAAAAAAAATTCACTTTTTCCGTATTTTACTTATAAATGGACTTAGTTTTTCTTCCAGTTAACATTACATACAGTCTGCAGTTAAAGTTAATAAAACATTTATTAGATTCATTTATACAAAACTTCAAAGGTGTTTGTATTCTGCTATCTCATATTGTATTTTCTTATGGTCTCATATTGTAGTTTCTTGTAATGTTCTATTGTATTTTCTTGTAGACTCTTATTATATATTTCTTGTAGTCTCATAGTGGGAATATTATTTCTGTAGTTTCAGTAGGAGGTTGTGTAATCTTTTGTTTGTGTAACTGTTGAGGGATCCTGATATAGCAAATCTCAATTAAAGTCAGCATGGCAATTTGATAGCTAGCCCACATAAATGAGCAAAAAAGACCAAATAACTGCTCCAAAACAAAATGCAAACAAGGCAAATATAAGGGATTTCTGTGTGTAAACCAAAACATAGTCTCAGCAAATCATACTGGCTTAAAGCAGAAAGACAGTTAGAATAAATAATAATATTTATTAAAAAATCATTTAATTTTGGCCCTTGAGAAACACTCAGCATACAAACGGAATTTTGAGTTCCTGCCTGAGCAAGTCAGCTTGCAACCTTCAGTGTAAGGAAGAACCTGCCTGCCCGACAATGCGCCAGCCGGGGAATGTGAAGCGAGGGTTCTCCACTTAGGTGATGAGACTAGGCGTCTCATCGGCAGCCAGGTAGTGCAAGGGTCTGCCTGGGGGATAGCCCATGTACTAGTGAAGTAGCAGGGGTCTATCAAACTGGCACTGGAATAAATTTGATAAAATTTGTCCCCGAAATGCTTGGGGATGAATGAAATTTTAGAAATGACCAGTGATAAAATTCCATTAAGGTCCAAAAACTCAGATGGAAACAGATGAGTGCCCCCAAGGATTTAGGAGTTTGGATTTATTCACCTTCAATAAAGTCATGAGAGAAAAAAAAAATAATAATGAAAATAATGTTACATACTGATTCATAATAATGTTACTACATGTTTACTAATGATATTTAGTATTTAAAGAGTAGAAGTTAATGTTAAAATTTTTTAGCAAAACTGCATACTGTTGGGAAATCAAACATGTGAATTTTATAAACAATGGTATCCAGCTGAGCATTCAAAACATAAATGCTATTAAAATAGAATTCAGTATCCCAATTTTTGAAAATGTAATAAAAAATGATATTCACAGTATTCCAATTTTTAAAAATACTATACAAAATGATATCCAGTATCCAAACAAGATTAATTCAAAATTTTACATGTTTAAAGATTCAAACATGAGAATACTATCATTATTAAGTCAGTAAACTGTAATTCAATGATGAGAATGATATAAAAAGGATATTCAGTATTCAATAATCAGAATTTATAAAAATGATATTCAGTATATTCAATAATAAGAATGCTAAAAAAATGATATTCAGTATATTCAATGATTAGAATGCTATAAAAATGATATTCAGTATATTCAATGATTAGAATGCTATAAAAATGATATTCAGTATATTCAATGATGAGAATGCTATAAAAATGATATTCAGTATATCAATGATAGAGTGTTTCAGTATCAGTTTCTGAAATGCAACAACTGCACCAGATTGGTTGGTAATAGATTTGAACATAGGAAGAAATGCATTCAGTATTCAGAGTGGGGGAGAAACTGCCTGTATAACAATCTGCTAGTTTAGGGAATGTGGAGCGAGGATTCTCCACGAAGAGGTGAGACTTGGCATCTCATTTGTAGATGTTTGTATGCAAGGTATGCATGGGGATATCCTACGTGCTAGTAGATTACCATACAGGCATGAGAACTATAAATTCATTATTCAAACATGATAAATTTTCCTAAACAAATTTGTGAAGAAAATGCCACTCTGTTCAGTTGAGGCAATTATAAAATAATACTTTTCAGGCTTAAAAGCTCTCATCATTGAATAAGATGTTATAATATGCAGCTATATAATTAATAATTTTTTAGAGGTGTTTGTCAAATTTCACAGCTATAAAGTACTGTTAGATTCTGGGGTAGATGTAGTATTAAATGCTATGTATACTGCCATCTGCAATTTAAACATTGTGTGAGAAAAAAAAAAAGTTTAAAATACAAATACTCTACAGTAAACATCACTATATCCCAAAATATTAATATCTTTAACATCAATAAGAAGATATAAACAATCTCTATAATATCTAAATTAATAGGAAAACTGTATAGATTCTTGGTTTTGACATATTTTAAATGTAAAGTTGTCTATTTAAAAAGTGTATGTTGTCCAATTTAAAGGATTCAAGTTGCTGGAATTAGCTACATCCCGAGTTATGGAGTAGGTTTACAATCATGTTCGCTTTAACATACTTCTGGACTGCTTGGGCACTGATGAAGCTGTAGTTTGTCCTTTATGGTACATCACGATTTACGGAGTAGGTTTACAATTTTGGTTCATAATCAGTAACATACTTCTGGAATGTTTGCACAGGCACTGATGAGGCTGTAATACTGCCTTGTAGTCAATAAGCTAATTGTGCTACATGATCTGATTGATTGGTTGGAGAAATAATATGTCCACACAGATAAAGGAACTGATATATACACTTATGTCCATGTTGAAATGCATTGAGTCTCATTTAAAAAAAAGTGAATATCTGCCATGTCTGTAATGTAATCCTGTTGAAAACATGGGATCATTCTGAACTTGATAAATGTGAGAACCAGTTGCTGAATGTGCTTTAAACCACTGATAAGTTGGTGATACTATGATAAGAATACTGGCAATGTTCATGCTCTGTATAATATGTAGGTACTACTGGGGTACAGTTGAATAAATGTAAAGTTTAATAAACAATAGTGGAAATTATTTGTCCATGCCAAGTAAGTCAAGCTGTAATGCCACATCCAAAGTAAAATGAAAAACTTGATCATGTTGATAATGTCTAATCCTTTTGTTGTAAATCTGGTGAAACCAAAGTGCATACAGGACGTGTCTATGTCTCCATTTCCTCAGTGTTAAAATATGCAATATAAGAAATGAAGAAAGGTGTCAGTAATAATATTATTATTTTTTAAGGCAATATCAAAAGCTGTACTTATGTAATAATCCTATAAATGTAAACTGTATAACAAGAAAATAACTGTTTGACTTATTTAGAATAATTCAAAAACTGAATAAAATTATACTAAAAGTATCTTTATCTTATTTATCTAAGATCATGAAACTACTAAATAATTATTTGCAGAATGCATGAAAGGCAGGGTATATATGAAGACAGCAAGTAAAAATAATTAAATATAAAAAAGGAAATAAGAATAAAATAAAACATTGATCACTATATACTAATCCAATAATAAAAAGAAATAAAAATCAGGATAGGTGAAATTCCAAGTGGCTGTTTTCTAAATAATATTTAAATTAAAGAAGTGAATATTTTTTTTTTTCAATCTCGTCTCTAGTTGCCTTCAGATAATAATAATGCAAAGAAAACTCCAAGCACCATACATCTGTATATAAGAAATAAAAGTTCAAACAAATATACTTGCCTAGAACAGTTGTGTAGAATGTAAAGCCAGTTCAATATATAACACTCATGGATATCTCTGTATGGTCACAAATTATAGAAGGATCTGATGATATATTAGATTTTGCTCGATCACATAATACTCTCTAACACAGTAACATGGTTAAAAACTTCACATGAAAAACTACACACGTTTGCAAACATATAAACTCAGCTGTGTGTATTTTAGTTAATAAGATCCAAAGGTGAAATAAACAAGATAAGTTCATGTCCCAAGAAGTAGATATCTAAAATTAGTATGGTAGCAGTTCAAAAATAATGCAGCCACATTGTGATTGTCAACATATAATGGTAAAAGTTAATGGTAAAAGTTATGAAGTCCAGTTGAATAAATTGAATAATAGCACTGTAAAACTCCATCAACTAGTCAGGCTGCTATGAACCAAGAAACTGATTATACAAAGACCATGCAATTGGCTTTACACACAGATTGGGTACATCTAACATCCAGGGGGAGGAGACTGACCTACTGACCCTCAAATAATATACTATTTATTGTGTAATCAGTATTAAAGAGATCTGGTATCATATTCTGCTTTCCTCTCCTACAGTGATTGTTTGTGACATGTATCTGATTAAGAAAAGATTAGTGTGCCTCCTAGTGAGATTCCAATGTAACTTCAAGGTGTCAAATGTTAGACTAATTACCTCAAGATATAACAAGTGGTCTGTGTATGTTAATTAATTGCATCCATGATGTCAGCATCTTTATCATAAAATTAATTACTTGTAAACTGAAATGGCTTTTCTGTTTGTATAAACAATACTTATATTACATATAAGTAGATATAAACTATCCTGGATATTTTACCAAACTTGGAAGCTTCTTTCAATCAAAAGACAGTATCGAGAGGGAAATTTTTAATGATGTTTTTCCTCATTTTTGTTGAGTCTGCGATTAACAGCAAAAGTAGGCGAGACACTGGGTTCCGTGGAACCCTTACGAATTTTTTACATATAAATGGACTTTTTTTGCAGGTTTTTCTGCAAGTTAACATTACATTCAATTTGTAGTTACAGTTTTATTATTTTTAATAACTTTCTTAAACTATCTTGGATTTGTACCAAACTTTTTTTCATATTTTACTGATATATTTTAGTTTTTATACGACCGCAAAAATTTGAAAAATTTTTCGTCGTATATTGCTATCACGTTGGCGTCGTCTGCGTCGTCGTCGTCGTCTGCGTCTTCGTCGTCCGAATACTTTTAGTTTTCGCACTCTAACTTTAGTAAAAGTGAATGGAAATCTATGAAATTTTAACACAAGGTTTATGACCACAAAAGGAAGGTTGGTATTGATTTTGGGAGTTTTGGTTTCAACAGTTTAGGAATAACGGGCCAAAAAAGGGCCCAAATAAGCATTATTCTTGGTTTTCGCACAATAACTTTAGTTTAAGTAAATAGAAATCAATGAAATTTAAACACAATGTTAATGACTACAAAAGGAAGGTTGGTATTGATTTTGGGAGTTTAGGTCCCAACAGTTTAGGAATTAGGGGCCAAAAAGGGACCCAAATAAGCATTTTTCTTGGTTTTCGCACCATAACGTTAGTATAAGTAAATAGAAATCTATGAAATTTAAACACAAGGTTTATGACCATAAAAGGAAGTTGATATTGATTTTGGGAGTTTTGGTCCCAACAGAATAAGGGGCCCAAAGGGTCCAAAATTAAACTTTGTTTGATTTCATCCAAATTGAATAATTGGGGTTCTTTGATATGCCGAATCTAACTGTCATGACTGTGTATGTAGATTCTTAACTTTTGGTCCCGTTTTCAAATTGGTCTACATTAAGGTCCAAAGGGTCCAAAATTAAACTTAGTTTGATTTTGACAAAAAATGAATCAGTTAGGTTCTTTGATATGCTGAATCTAAAAATGTACTTAGATTCTTGATTATTGGCCCAGTTTTCAAGTTGGTCCAAATCGGGGTCCAAAATTAAACTTTGTTTGATTTCATCAAAAATTGAATAAATGGGGTTCTTTGATATACCAAATCTAACTGTGTATGTAGATTCTTCATTTTTGGTCCTGTTTTCAAATTGGTCTACACTAAAGTCCAAAGGGTCCAAAATTAAACTTTGTCTGATTTTAACAAAAATTGAAATCTTGGGGTTCTTTGATATGCTGAATCCAAAAATGTACTTAGATTTTTTATTATGGGCCCAGTTTTCAAGTTGGTCCAAATCAGGATCTAAAATTATTATATTAAGTATTGTGCAATAGCAAGTCTTTTCAATTGCACAGTATTGCGCAATGGCAAGAAATATCTAATTGCACAATATTGTGAAATAGCTATTTTTTTTTAATTAGAGTTATCTTTCTTTGTCCAGAATAGTAAGCAAGAAATATCTAATTGCAAAATATTGTGCAATAGCAAGATTTTTTTTTAATTGGAGTTATCTTTCTTTGTCCAGAATCAACTTAAATCTTTGTTATATACAATATACAATGTATATTCACTTTTTACTACCAACTGATAAATTAAAATAATCTTTACCATTCAGTGATAACAAGCAGTTTTTTTTACATCTTAATATTTTATGATGTATTTAAATGAGTAGTTATTGTTGCAAACTCCATTAGAAATTTTAATTGAGATTAGTTTTGGAATAAGGGAAAGGGGGATGTGATTAAAAAAATTGGGTTCAATTTTTCTCATTTGAAATTTCATCAATATAAAAGAAAATTTCTTCAAACATTTTTTTGAGAGGATTAATATTCAACAGCATAGTGAATTGCTCTAAGAGAAAACAAAAATTTTAAGTTCATTAGAACACATTCATTCTGTGTCAGAAACCTATGCTGTGTCAACTATTTAATCACAATCCAAATTTAGAGCTGAATCCAGCTTGAATGTTGTGTCCATACTTGCCCCAACCGTTCAGGGTTCAACCTCTGCGGTCGTATAAAGCTACGCCCTGCAGAGCATCTGGTTGGTATATCACATCATACTTTTATGCTGACAGTAACAATGACATGCAAGACACAAGGTTACATAGAACAATTCATGATGTTTTTAATTCATCTCAAGTTACATAGATATGAATTTCATCTTAGTTCACCTCTTTATCAGGTCTGTTTGTCCAGCTTATTAATGATAAAGATATTTATTATGCTATTTATGTATTATTTCAGTTATTATAGTAAAACAACTTGAAGACCAAAGTTGTAATAAAGGTGGTTCAGTTACATTTACATGTGAGGTTAATCAAAATGATATTCCTGCAAGCTGGAGTAAAAATGGACAGGAGCTTAAGGCTTCTGAATCTATAAGTATAACAGCTGTTGGAAATGTTCATAAAATTGTGATCCACAGTGTAACAGCTATTGACAGTGGAAAATATGCATGTCATATTAATGATAAAAAAAGCTCAGCACAACTCACAGTAAAGGAAGGTAACCTCTATAGCATGTATTTATAGTTGCTTATGTTTAAACATGGTTGTTAATAATTGCAACCAATGGCATTTAAAGCATTAATACATGTTCATTTATTTTGGGTCCAATTTGAAATCAAATTGATAAGAATGTAGATAAGAAATCAACTTTCTCTCTTATATACCTCTTTGTTATGTTCCTTATTTTTATTAACAACAGCACAATAACATTCTTTATTACATTGGTTGCAATGAATTACATTGATTTTCCAGTTAGATAAAAACCGATAATTTCACATGTGAAATAAACGGGGTTATTTCACTCTCTGACGTCATACAACAATAGGCGTTGTCAAGACGTCGATAACGTCGGATCAAAACAAATTGTCAATGCGTAGGAAAAAGATATAGTTCCTTACATTTTCCACATTAATTTCATAAAAAAAGCCATTTGCCAATGTAATAAAAAGAATAACTAATCGCCGTATTTGAATATCAAAAATAAGACAACTTGTGACCGAACGCCGCTATGGATTAAACTCGTGCTGCGCACTCGTTTAATCCATGCGTCATTCGGTCACGCGTTGTCTTATTTTTGATATTCAAATACGGCGATTAGTTATACTATAATTATTCATCTATGCCAAGCCTAGACTCAAGAGATGTACATGTCAATGGCAATTACAATTTAACTCTCACAGAAATCAACATTTATAGTAACCTATGTGCAAAAAAAAAGTATGTTGAATTAAGTGAAATAAAATTGAAATCAAAATAAAAACTGTAGAACAGCTATTTCAATGTTAGAGCATAATAAATAAAATTAATGCATAAGAGCTTGAACAAATGAATTAAAGCAAAATAAAATGAAATAAGGCCAAATTCCATGAATGATCTTGCCCCATCAACATCATTTGAAAAAATGGAGTTGTACCCTTAAAAAGATTCAAGCAGTGAAGGTTATTCTGCTACCGTAAGTGTTTGCTCCAAATTTTGAATTTGATAGCTCTTAAGCAAATTTAAATGGTGTTGTTTCATTTTCTACTCTATTACATAAAGGGCACATTTATAGATTTCAGCAAGTCATCATAGTAGTGCACTCAGTAGTTATGACATGTCACCTGTGAATTTGATTGTTAATAGTAGCCAACCAAAAAACCATGTTAGGAGAATTATTGGATTAAAATTATTTTGCTTGAGTTTATTTATGAAATAACTCATGAAAGCCTTAAATTTATTTGAGAATTTTTACTTTATCTTTCAAGGGGTGAAATAAAACAGCAACACATAAGGCAAAGTAATCTTTGCTTCAGTTTTTGTTGTGGCTTAAGGATAAGCCGGACATAGGTGTTTTTAAAGAACTACTTGTGATAGATCAGTGACTTTGAATTAATTTTCAATAATTCAGGATGTGTCAACAATTGTTAAGTTTTCTGATCAAGTCAGCATGGTCAGTGTGATAAAAACTACTTGTGATAGATTCATGATATTTTTTATAAAGTTGGTTTACCTTCAGTAAATTGTAAATATCAGTTTGATGACAATTTCAAGGTCGTTTCCCCTAGTTCATGGTCCAGTGATTTTCAATTAATTATATACCAATTTTGAATGTTAAATTTTCTGCTTAAGTTAGTATGATCATGATAATCATGATAATAGGAAATACTGATGGATTAGACAATTATATTTTCTATAATTGTTATAGCTCTCATGTGTTCATTTCTTGCCAGAATTCTTAAACTTAGATAATTGGTTTATAGCAATAGTGTTTTTGACTAGTTCAAAAATCAGCGCCAATCAAAAAAATTTAAAAGAGTAAATCTGGCTCCTTGCATGGAAATATTAATTATATGATATAGATAATTAACTTATGAGTGCTCTAATATGTACAATTCTTGCCAAGTTTTCATGAAATTTATTGTTATGGATTAATATCATCAAGAGTTATGCTTCTTGGAAAATTGCTTCGTTAGTCCTCTCTTGCATACAATTCTTGCCAGAATTAAATTTTATGAAATCTGTATCATATAGGTTAATATCAGAAATGTTTTTAAAAAGCAGATTTTTTGAGTTATTGCTCTTGTACCTTAGAAAGATGATATGTGTGCAATCAGGGTATGATTGGAACTTTGTTCCTTTATTATTAAGGCGTTATTGCCCTAAAAAGTTATAAGGTTTAATAAATTTTAGTTTTACCTAAATTGATATGCTCTTAAACACTATCTTGGAAAGACTAAAGTTTTAAATAAAAATATTAATAATGATCAGCAATACAATATCTCATAGCAACTCGTAATGATTAATAACATGCTTTGTTTTGCATCAAGTTTTGATGCCCAAACTTCTCAATGGAATCCTTTATGAATTTTTTTCAATTCAACTATATACATGAAACATAAAGTTTTTTTTAGGAAACCTCTTTTCCAGTTCATATTGTCAAGTTTTTATAACAGGTTGGTAATTATTATGCTATTTGTATTATTTCAGTTTTTATCAGCAAACAACTCGAAGATCAAAATTCCTTTGGCGGTGGTTCAGTTACATTTACATGTGAGGTTAATAAAACAAATATACCTGGGAAATGGAACAAAGATGGACAGGAGCTTAAAGAGACAAAATCTAAAAGGATGACAGCTGTTGGAAGAATTCATAAACTAGTTATTGACAGTGTTACAGCTAATGACAAAGGGAAATACTCATTTCATATAAAGAATGATGATAGTTCAGCACAATTGATTGTCTCAGAAGGTAAAATCCTCAGAACATATATGGGTCTTTCAGATATGATTGTGAATGATGGCTTTCTGTGAAAACCTTACTATCAATGGATATCACATAAGATTAAACAATAAATTGATGAATTTAATTCAATGCTTGACAATAATGATTTTTACTGTAAACCAGGAAATTTTCGCGCCGTCTAAATCTAAATTTGCACCTTTTTGAATTCGCGATTTCCCTGTGACCCTTTTAAATATTTTTATAAGTGATTGAGAAATTAAACAGCTTCACATGTATAGTTAATTAAGTCAGTGATAAAATCAATCAGAAATCTTTTGTTTTGGGTTCATTTATGTTAAAGGAGATTAAGAGTTTTGTCATGTTTGCTTGTAAAAACACCTACTTATATACACAATAACAGAAAAAAAGTGAATGAATATAAAATGCTGACAGGGTAAATGCTAATTAATCGATCTTTTGATCTGATTAATCTTTGCAGCAGATTAAAGAGGTAGTAATTTTGAAACTGAGTGACAATTAAGTGTCATTTACATATGTAATAGGTGTTCTTTACATAACAGTATCCATAATGTCAGTAATGTCCACTTGCTTGAGCCGGGTACCTGTGATTTAGTTAAAATCATGTTTTCTATCAGTATTTTTTATTTAAATACACAGTTATGATTTGATATATAAATCTATAGTTTACAAAGTTAGTATTATGCAGTGGTCCCCTTCATATCCTATTATATATTACATGTATGGTCTTCATCTTATGAATAGAAATTTTTGTTGTTTGTTTAATTTCGCGTTTCACTCCTTACCGTGAAAATAGCGAAAAAAAACTGCCGCTAAAATTTCCCTGTTTACAGTACATTATTGTTTAGGGGCAATGGAAGCCCATCTGCTGGTGTAGATTTTTCTCAACACTGCATAATAGCAACATTGAAGAACCATGGGGCTATTTTCAGCTCTTTGGTTGGGTTGTCTCTATGACACATTCCCTGTTTCTATTTTTTATGCCCCACCTAGGGGCATTATGTTATTTGGTCTGTGGGTCTGTTCATTCGTTAGTTCGTTCCTTCATTCATTTTTCTGTTAGTCAGTCCATCTGTCCCACTTCATGTTAAAGTTTTTGGTCAAGGTAGTTTTTGATGAAGTTGATTTCCAATCAACTGAAACTTGATATGCATGTTCCCTATGATATGATTTTTAGTCCCCTACCGATGAAGTCAAAGGGGACTTAGGTTTGTCTCTCTGTCTGTCTGTTTGTCCATCTGTCAGTCCGGCAAATAAGTTTTCCACACTTTTTTTCTTTGTTTATTAAAGATACTGGTTTGGTATTTGGTATATAGATTTATCATTACATGTTACAGATCAAATTCAAATTTTGTTTCAGTCTGATGATTTAGTCTAGAGTTATGGTCCATAAAATAACTCCATATCTAATGTAAGATATGTTAAACCATATTTCTGTACAAAGGGAGATAACTCATTTTTTTAAAGACATTCTTTGGTAAATTGTTCAAAGAATTTTGTTGCTATTTTTTTTGGTTATTTTGTATAAATTTATTTTCTGAATGCTATATATTTTTTTTTATTAAGTGAAATCCTTCAATTAGAAAAAAATCTATTTTTATTACTTCATTACATTACATTGTTTAGATAAAAGTTGTTGACATTTTATCGGTCCTACTAATAAGCGCCCGAGAGCGCCCGGAGAAAGGAAAAAGCGCCCGTGGAAGGAAAATTAGCGCCCGGGAGAATAAAATAATAATATTTTATAACAATGAATTTTTTTCCTTAAAAAAAAATAATCATTGCTTTTTTTGTCCTTAATATAAATGTGGATATGATGCCTGAAGTCTAATATTTTCGTAACTGCATGGTGAACACTTTTTTATGCAGATGCTGATATACATTTATTATATCTTTTTTATGAAATTAAAACTGTTTCAATGGCTATGCGCAGGGTTTTAATGCTTATTTTTAAATTTAAACCAAACTCCTGCTTTTTACCCCCTTGTTTTAACTATGGTACATGTACATGTACTGCTTTATTTGCTGATGTATTATGTGTAACTCTTTTAATTTTGATTAAATTAATATTAATCTGTGAAATTTAAGTCGTTTTTTTTACATTTTTCATTTTGATATCTTTTTTGAAAATCATGCCTTTTGATGTCTTACATTTAATAAATCTTCCGCATAAACTGTGATCCATTATAATCAGTCTTTCGAAATAGTATTCATAAATTATATTATTGTTAAAATTGAAACATTCATACTTGTTTTATTACAAATGTCTATTATCTGAATTTGAAAATTACTTATCTAAATTTAAAAAAATTAATGTGCATAACTTATTTCATCAAAACAAAGTTGTCTCATGCCAATAAAATATCTATATATTTTCCTCGGGCGCCTTTTCTTTTCCCCGGGCGCTATTTTTTCTTCCCCAGGCGCTTTTTCTTTTCCCCGGGCGCTTTTTCTTTTCCCTGGGCGCTTTTTATTTACCCGGGCACTCCTGGGCGCATTTTAGTGGGACCCCATTTTATAGATAAGTTTCAAATCTATTTTAGTTTATGACAAATGAAAGAAAAATATTTGGAACTATTAATTATATTTGATTATAATTTGAAAATAGATATACATTATATTACATCATATCTATTTTTAGAGAACTATTAATGATATCTAATATTCAAGTGTTTTCCACACTTTTTTTCATCATGCTTGAAGATATTGATTGACAATTGGTATATAGTTTCATCATGACAAGTTACAGATCAAGTTCAAATTTTTGTTTCAGTCTGATAATTTTGTGCAGAGTTATGATCCTTGGACTTAAAAAATTCAATCAGTTTTTCCACACTGTTTTCAGTCATGCTTGAAGATATTGACTTGATTTTTAGCTCACCTGGCCTGAAGGGCCAAGTGAGCTTTTCTCATCACTTTGCGTCTGGCGTCCCGTGTCGTCATCATGGTTATCGTCCGTTGTTAGCTTTTACAAAAATCTTCTCCTCTGAAACTACTGGGCCAAATTAAACCAAACTTGGCCACAATCACCATTGGTGTATCTAGTTTAAAAAATGTGTGGCGTGACCCAACCAACCAACCAAGATGGCCACCATGGCTAAAAATGAAACAATGGGGTAAAATGTAGATTTTGGCTTATAACTCTGAAATCAAAGCATTAAGAGCAAATCTGAGATGGGGGTAAAATTGTTTATCAGGTAAAGATCTATCTGCCCTGAAATTTTCAGACGAATCGGACAACAGGTTGTTGGGTTTCTGCCCCAGAATTGGCAATTTTAAGGAAATTTTTTTTTTGGCTATTATCTTAAATATTATTACAGATAGAGATACACTGTAAACAGCAATAATGTTCAGCAAAGTAAGATCTACAAATAAGGTAAATGACTAAAATGGTCAATTGACCCCTTAAGGAGTTATTGCCCTTTATAGTCATTTGTTACCAATTTTTCGTAATTTTTTCTAATCTTTTACAAAAATCTTCTCCTTTTAAAACTACTGGTCTAAATTTAACCATACTTGGCCATAATTATCATTGAGGTATCTTGTTTTAAAAATGTGTGCGGTGACACTGCAAACCAACCAAGATGGCCGCCATGGCTAAAAATAGAACATAGGGGTAAAATGTAGATTTTGGCTTATAACTCTGAAACCAAAGCTGATAAATAAAATTAAGAGCAATTCAGACAGGGGTTAAATTGTTTTGCAAGTCAAGATCTATCTGCCCTGAAATTTTCAGATGAATCCAACAAATGGTTGTTGGGTTGCTGCTCCTGAATTGGAATTTTTTAAGGAAATTTTGCTGTTTTGGTTATTATCTTGAATATATGTTCAGCAAAGTAAGATCCACAAACAAGTCAACATGACCAAAAAGGTCAGTTGACCCTTAAGGAGTTATTGCCCTTTATAGTCAATTTTTAATAATTTTGTAAATTTTGTAAATTTTTGTAAAATTTAACAAAATATTTTTCTCTGTAACTTATGGGTCAAGTTCATTATAAATTAAGATAATTGTAAGTAGAAAGAATGTTCAGTAAAGTAAGATCTACAAACACATCAACATCACCAAAACACAATTTTGTCATGAATCCATCTGTGTCCTTTGTTTAATATGCACATAGACCAAGGTGAGCAACACAGGCTCCTAAGAGCCTCTAGTTTGTTTTCACCAAGTTATAGAACAAGTTAGCATTTTGTTCCAGTACATGTATAATGAATTTTTACACAGTAGGGGACTGTATTGCCATGCAATACTCTCAAAATGCTTGTTCTCATTTTAATACCAAATTAGTTTTTACCCCAATTTCATGGACCACTGAACATAGAAAATGATAGTCAGAGTGGGGCATCCATGTACTATGTACACGTTCTTGTTTAAACTATTGTCAGATTGTCCTTGCCATGGAAACATTTGGTTTGACAAGTAATTGCAAACAAAGTTACATTTGTCCCAAAGTTTCATATTTTCATAGCACAAATAAGCTACTCCATGAAACCTTGTAATTAATGTCCGAAATGTATTTGTAGCTGAAACATACTGTTCTCTTGCAAATCTTGAAATTCTTGATACATAGATTTTTCCCAGTACATTTACTAAATATAGATTTGAGATGGTCAAATATTTCATGTATGTTCAGGAAGCAATGTTGCAAGTATTCTTAACATGAAGAGAGCATGGCACTCACTCTACACATGGTATAGGATTTTACATCCCCATTCTGACTAGAAGTATCTACTATCTTATATACACCTCACACCCCTAAAATATAGGAAAAGAAGGAAGTATAAATCATTAGAAAACTATTGAAACATATACGAATATTTTCTTTAGATGTCCAAAACTTTGACATAAACTTGAAATTAAAAGACGAGCATACATTCTGAAAAAACTGTCTGCAACGCTAGGAGGATGGAATTCTTGGCCTTTAAATTAAAAGTCCAATTAATGATTTAGGTGGAAAGTTGATAAACCCAAACAATGCCTAACAAGCTTTATAGTATTTTTTTTTTTGGATATAATACATCAATATATTATATTTTATGACAAGTTACAATTTCATTGTCACAAGTAAGTTTTGGTCACTACTTATAACCCAAAGGGATTAAAAAACTATTATAGTGGGATATCATATCACATGCATGGAAAACAAAGGTGTTCTCTGTCAGTATTTTAGTACCGGTACAACATGAATTTGTTTGTTGTTTCAGTTACATTCATCAATAAGTTTAAAGACCAACAATGCTTTGAAGGTGAGACAGTTATATTTACATGTGAGGTTAGTCAGGAAAATGTTCCTGGGAAATGGAGAAAAGATGGAATAGAGCTGGTGTCATCTGAATCGAAAAAAATTACAGTTATTGGAAGAACTCATAACTTAGTAATTCACAGTGTTACACTAAATGACAAAGGATACTACTTATTTAAAGTAACAGATAAAGCTAGTGGAGCATATTTGATTATAGGTAATATACTTTGTGTTAACTTAGAGCTGTTACAAATTACTGTTCTAGATGTTCTTTTGTTTGAGGGTAGTCCTTATTCTTAAAGGGGCATTAACTGCCATATTTATACATCCCCAATATGACTCAAACTGTCATATTTGATTTATTTCATACTAAAGTATGTACTCAAATAACAAAAGTCCAAAAGACAATGCATTTCCTTGTCATAGTGTATCTGAATTTGTTTTTGTATCATACACCAAATGCCAACGAGATGTTTCTAGATTTGTCTGATTTCATGTCATATATTTCAAACATGTGTTTACCTGTATAAGAACAATTTTCTTATGAGTCAAACATGCAATAAAATGGTTCTTCACAGGGGCTTGCTTGAAAGCTTAAGAGATAGGAATAATAGAGAGGATGGTAAATATTGACAACATTTATAATTGTAAACTTTTTAAAAAGCTATATATATATATACATGCACATGTATAAAAATTGCGTTTTTTATCCAAAGCAATCATAGGTTTGAACGTAGTTTTCAATTTAGACTCGTTTATATATGATTGCGTTGGATAAAAAACACAATTTTTATACATGTGCATGTAAAACAAATTTCGTTGTAGAAGGGTCTAAATACAGCACAAACAACATTTTCCAAAAGACCAAAAAAGTGAAGAAGTATATTTAAACAAAACGCATTTGACTAACAGGTCGAACAACTGATGTTCTTTAACCCTGCTGACTGCCATTGGCGATTGCCAAATAAAATTGATCACAAGATGTAACAAAATGGATCTTAATATAAATTTAATACTAAACTGAAAACAATTAACTTGTGGCCACGATGTTATGCCACAAACATAAGGTGTTAATATTTTTTTGTACACCAGATCCGGATTTCGACAATAAATGTCTCTTCAGTGATGTTAGGGATAGAAACGGTTTTTGGAAGGCCATATGAAATGTACCCTCATTTATCGAAACGGTTTTTGGAAGGCCATATGAAATGTACCCTCATTTATCGAAATGGTTTTTGGAAGGCCATATGAAATGTACCCTCATTTATATATATATATATATATATATATATATACAACTCGTCTAAACATCAACCCAACAATTTTAGATCTGTAAATTTGCTTTCGCAAATTTTTGGTTCTTCCCTCGCCGGGATTCGAACCCATGCTACTGTGATATCGTGACACCAAATCGCCTGCACCACAGCCGTCCCGCTAGACCACACGACCACCTGGGCTCTCAAAAAAAGAGCTTTCGCTGGCCGTGTGTTACCTTTCCTCGTCAGTTTTAATCTAGCGGCGTACTACAGTACATGATATATAAGGCATGAAGATGTTATTGTTACAGATCAGCTAAATTATCTATAGTAAAGGATCCTACAAATTAATGTAATATACAGTCACAGAAAATAATTATATTTATAAGTACGTCTGAGTCAGTGACAACTCTACAACAGATTTATCCATCGGATCGCCATCAATGATGGTGATACATGGCTGTGTACATAATGTATATACAACTCGTCTAAACATCGACCCAACAATGTTAGATCTGTAAATTTGCTTTCGCAAATTTTTGGTTCTTCCCTCGAAGGGATTCAAACCCATGCTACTGTGATATCGTGACATATATATATATATATATATATATAAGTACGTCTGAGTCAGTGACAACCCTACAATAGATGTATCCATCGGGTCGCCATCAATGATGGTGATACATGGCTGTGTACATAATGTATATACAACTCGTCTAAACATCAACCCAACAATGTTAGATCTGTAAATTTGCTTTCGCAAATTTTTGGTTCTTCCCTCGCCGGGATTCGAACCCATGCATATATATATATATATATACTAGAACACACCCGTGATATCACGGGTCCGTGACTGAATTAAAGTATACAACTATGCGCAAGCCTTATTTTAGTATTAGCATTGTCATCTGATAAAGTCATGTCGATTATAAGATACACAGTTTTTCTCTGCTTTCAAGTCTTTCTGTTTGAACCCGTTGAACTGGAACTTATCAGTTATTGGTAATATTAATTATTTTGAAAACAAAAGGTCCTGGAATGTAGTATTTTTTTAATCAACAGCATTGTCCTATATAAATTATAAATAAAGTTGAATTCTTTGCTTTGCTGTTTTACGTCATGCCCACTAACAAATTGAAAACTGTACCTACACGCCTTATTTTTAGTCCAGATTTTTAGTATTCGTATTGTTATCTTAGAAAGTCTTACTGATTAAAATACTACAATAGGTAACAATTTGACAATTTAGTAGTGTCAACCCTGTGGTTATGACCCGTGTATATAGCATATTAGTCCTGAATACAACGTTTGGTGGTGCGTCTGTCAGATGCGGAACGTACAGATAAGGTAATAGGTAACAGGTGAATATACTATTGGTATCGGTAGCGGACTCGACCCGGAACTTCTTAATTATTGGCAATATTAATTACGTGGAAAACAAAAGGGCCTGGAGTGGTGTAATTTTTAATCTACACCTTTGTACTATATTAGTTATATATAAAGTTGAATTCTGTGATTCGTCGTTTTTACGTGATGACGGCTGACAAATTGGACCTCGTAATTTTAGTATTATAGATATATATATAATGTCTAAAAATAGCAACAATCAACATTCAATCTATTTAAGCGTGGATCAGTTTGTGAAAATAAACTGATACAGTTACTGAATTAAAATTATATAAATGTCTAAGAATATAACTTGAACACACTAATTAATACATTAAAAAGTTCTATTAGATGTTAAATAGAAATACGCAATATTTCGCTAAACAAATTAGCTTCATCAGGCGTGTGCATCTCTCAAGGTGAAATCGGATGCATGACAAAAAAATATTTTTGTAGCTTAATCTATACAAGAGTTGAGGAAAAGTGTAACATATTGATTGATGTTGCATAAAATATGTTTGTAGCTACAGCTACATGAAGTTGGAATAAAAGTTTAACACATTTATAGATGTTCGATTAATTGTATGAATTTCTATAAATTAATTTGTATGATTTCAAGATAATTATGGTTTTGATTTGTTTTTAAATCTTTTTTCGTCGCTCTCATTGAGTCCATCAGGTTCAAGAGTTCGTAACTGGTGCATCCAAAATCTCTCTCGGTGTACATAATGTATATATAACTCGTCTAAACATCAACCAAACAATGTTAGATCTGTACAGATCTAACATTGTTGTGTTGATGTTTAGACGAGTTGTATATACATTATGTACACAGCCATGTATCACCATCATTGATGGCAATCCGATGGATACATCTGTTGTAGAGTTGTCACTGACTCAGACGTACTTATATATATATATATATATATTGTCACCTTATGCAAACTGAAAAAAGTAGTTTTTCACCATTATTCCATATAACAGTATCCTAAATCTGTTTGTTTTGTAACCATGAGAATTGATTTTTGAAGTGTCTAATACCTTGGAGTAGTTATTTTCTACTCTTCTTTTTATACGACCGCAAAATTTGAAAAAATTTTCGTCGTATATTGCTATCACGTTGGAGTCGTCGTCGTCCGAATACTTTTAGTTTTCGCACTCTAACTTTAGTAAAAGTGAATGGAAATCTATGAAATTTTAACACAAGGTTTATGACCTCAAAAGGAAGGTTGGTATTGATTTTGGGAGTTTTGGTCCCAACATTTTAGGAATAAGGGGCCAAAAAGGACCCAAATAAGCATTTTCTTGGTTTTCGCACTATAACTTTAGTTTAAGTTAATAGAAATCTATGAAATTTTGACACAAGGTTTATGACCACAAAAGAACGGTTGGGATTGATTTTGGGAGTTTTGGTTTCAACAGTTTAGGAATTAGGGGCCAAAAAAGGGCCCAGATAAGCATTATTCTTGGTTTTTTGCACAATAACTTTAGTTTAAGTAAAAAGAAATCAATGAAATTTAAACACAATGTTAATGACTACAAAAGGAAGGTTGGTATTGATTTTGGGAGTTTAGGTCCCAACAGTTTAGGAATTAGGGGCCAAAAAGGGACCCAAATAAGCATTTTTCTTGGTTTTCGCACCATAACGTTAGTATAAGTAAATAGAAATCAATGAAATTTAAACACAAGGTTTATGACCATAAAAGGAAGGTTGGTATTGATTTTGGGAGTTTTGGTCCCAACAGAATAAGGGGCCCAAAGGGTCCAAAATTAAACTTTGTTTGATTTCATCAAAATTGAATAATTGGGGTTCTTTGATATGCCGAATCTAACTGTCATGACTGTGTATGTAGATTCTTAACTTTTGGTCCCGTTTTCAAATTGGTCTACATTAAGGTCCAAAGGGTCCAAAATTAAACTTAGTTTGATTTTGACAAAAAAATGAATCAGTTAGGTTCTTTGATATGCTGAATCTAAAAATGTACTTAGATTCTTGATTATTGGCCCAGTTTTCAAGTTGGTCCAAATCGGGGTCCAAAATTAAACTTTGTTTGATTTCATCAAAAATTGAATAAATGGGGTTCTTTGATATACCAAATCTAACTGTGTATGTAGATTCTTCATTTTTGGTCCTGTTTTCAAATTGGTCTACACTAAAGTCCAAAGGGTCCAAAATTATACTTAGTCTAATTTTAACAAAAATTGAAATCTTGGGGTTCTTTGATATGCTGAATCCAAAAATGTACTTAGATTTTTTATTATGGGCCCAGTTTTCAAGTTGGTCCAAATGTGCAATAGCAAGATTTTTTTTTAATTGGAGTTATCTTTCTTTGTCCAGAATCAACTTAAATCTTTGTTATATACATGCAATATACAATGTATATTCACTTTTTACTACCAACTGATAAATTAAAATAATCTTTACCATTCAGTGATAACAAGCAGTTTTTTTACATCTTAATATTTTATGATGTATTTAAATGAGTAGTTATTGTTGCAAACTCCATTAGAAATTTTAATTGAGATTAGTTTTGGAATAAGGGAAAGGGGGATGTGATTAAAAAAATTGGGTTTAATTTTTCTCATTTGAAATTTCATAAATAAAAAAGAAAATTTCTTCAAACATTTTTTTGAGAGGATTAATATTCAACAGCATAGTGAATTGCTCTAAGAGAAAACAAAAATTTTAAGTTCATTAGAACACATTCATTCTGTGTCAGAAACCTATGCTGTGTCAACTATTTAATCACAATCCAAATTTAGAGCTGAATCCAGCTTGAATGTTGTGTCCATACTTGCCCCAACCGTTCAGGGTTCAACCTATGCGGTCGTATAAAGCTACGCCCTGTGGAGCATCTGGTTTGCAAATCTTGCCCCTTTAACAAAAACATTTCAATGGAAAAAAAATTATTTAGGGGTGGGGTTTATCATGCAAGATGAAAAACTGACAACACCATGACAAAAAAATGAAGAAAATGTCTACAAAACATTACATAGAAAACTAAAGACTAAGAAACACAAATCTCAACAAAAACTGGATGTGACTTGAAAAATAATTAAGCAGTTCCTATACTCCACATGTGATCACATGTTGCATAATTTAAGTTGCTCATGAAAGTCCAAATTGAATAACAAGTCTTATTTGGTGATATATATGTCACATTGAGTTATAGAGAATAGGATAGTTTTGACAACAGGAACATGTCCTTTGTCTTCTGCTGTTTAAGTTTTCTGATGAAAAAAAGATGAATTGGGAGTTAATCATAGCTAATCTTATTGTTGTAAAAAGGGAAGTGTTAGCTCAATGAAAAGAAATGAGCTTCAAATGAAAAGAAGTGAGCTTCAAACTTTTATGGAAAAAAAGGTATGGACTGCACCATGTGAAATAGTCCAATCTTAACACTATTTCATACATCTTTGATAGACATGTATGCAATTCCAAGTTTTCAACAGCATCAATGATTGCAAAAAGCTTTTGATTACATATAACTATGCTTCAATAGTTATTTTAAATTTTGAAAGTTTGACCATAAACTACCTACTTTATCTTCAGTAATTAACTTGACCATCAATAATTGTGACAGAAATGTCAAAATAGTGAATAACACATTTTTAACCGGATTTTTGTGACAAAAATGTTGGTTATTGATTTGGGGATGTACGGCGGGCAGTCAGGCGGTCGGTCGGGCGGGCAACAAATGTTGTCTGTGCATTTACTCATGAACCGTTCAACCAAAGCTTTTAAAATTTTAATATGTTGTTACTGACAACAAAATGAAGGTCAAGTTCAATAATGACGATTTTGACTTTTACCGTTCAGGAGTTATGGTTCTTGAAAGATTGAAAAATGGCTTTTCCAGTTGTGTCCGTGCATTTACACATGAACTGTTCAACCAAAGCTTCCCAAATTTTAATATGTTGTTACTGATGACAAAATGGAAGTCAAGTTTAATAATGACGATTTTGACTTTTACTGTTCAGGAGTTATGGTTCTTGAAAGATTGAAAAATGGCTTTTCCAGTCGTGTCCGTGCATCTACTCATGAACTGTTCAACCAAAGCTTTTCAAATTTTAATATGTTGTTACGAATGACAAAATGGAGGTCAAGTTCAATAATGACGATTTTGACTGTTACCGTTCATCAGTTATGGCTCTTGAAAGATCGAAAAAGGGCGTTTCCATTCATGTTGTTGCATTTACTCAAGAACCATTCAACCCAAGCTTTTCGAACTTTAATATGTTGATACTGGTGACAAAATGGATGTCAAATTTTATATTGAAGATTTTCACTTTCACCGTTCATCAGTTATGGTTCTTGTGATATTGGCAGGACACAAATAAATGTTAATAAATCTGGTTTGCTGTCGTTGTGACAGCCTCTTTTTAACCTTTCACTGATAGCCACCTGTAAAGAAGCAACTCTGAGTCGATAGCTTCCCTGGCTTTCCAATTTGCTAAAATTTGGCATTGAAATACATAAAATTGATGAAATTAGTCTGTTTAACCTAAAATTGTAAATTTGAAACCAAAACAACGAAAGTTTAAAATTTTTACGAGGTTGTACAAATTCTTTACACTAAATGATGTCCATTCCAAGTGTTTTCTTACATAAGATGACATTTTAGCTATAGGTAAAAACTGTACAATAGTCTGGTTTTAGTTTTCCAAATTTGATAAAAAAGGATGTCTTTTCTAAAAAATCATCATGATTTATTTATGGTCAAATATTGTGCTAGTTAAATTCAACTTTTTTTTCTTACAATCCATTAAAACTTGATTTTTTTTCCAGAGGACACAAAGTATTTTAAACTATTCCACTTACTGAAAACTGTAGCAGAACCTGTTATAAGAAAGATATTTGACCGTGAAATACATCCAGATCATCTAAAACAAACATTGAGTAAAGGAAAAAATAAGATTGATAAGCTTAAAAAGCACAAAAATATAAACTGGAGGGAGTATGATTTGCTGTATCCTAAAGTTGGTAAGTAACCTAGGATAACTATACATTACAAGGTTAAAAGTCTATTTAAAGAAATTAGTTTGTGTTTAAACTGGACTAATTCACTCAAGGTCATGGACGATTGGAAACTGGGAATGTGTTAAAGAGACACAATAGTTACCCAATCAAAGAGCAGAAAGTAGCTCAAGGCAACAAAAATCTTCTCCTCTCAAACTACTGGGCCAAATATAACCAAAGTTAGCCACAATCATCATTGGGGTATATAATTTAAAAAATCTGTCCGACAAACCAGCCTGCCAACCAACATGGCTGCCATGGCTAAAATAAGAACATCTTTTTCAAAATGTTCATCAGGTTAAACTATACCTACCCTAACATTTTCTGATGATTCAAACAACCTGTTGTTGGGTTGCTGCCCTTAAATTGGCAATTTTAAGGAAATTTTGCAGCTTTTGGTTATTATCTTGAATATTATTATAGATAGAAATAAACTGTAAACAGCAAGATAAGATCTACAAATAAGTCAGTATGACCAAAATTGTCAATTGTCCCCTTTAAGGAGTTATAGCCGTTTAAAGTAATTTTTGCTGAGCCTGCAACTTTTGTTGCAGAAAGCTTGACATAGGGATAGTGATCCGGCAGCGGCTGAGGCGTTATCAAACTTCTTAAAAGCTTTATATTTTAAAAGGTAGAAGACCTGGATGCTTCATACTTTGCATATAGATGGGAATATTTTATCATCTATATGTCAGTCGCACAGGTTTTATTTGACCGTGACCTCATTTTCAGGGTTCATTGCTAAGTGTTTAGTATTTGTGTTTCGGTCAGTTTTTCTTAATTTATAGCAAAAGGTCAACTTTATTTGTTGTATTGAAGAATTGCTAGCTGAACATGTCTGCCTGGCATGGTTCATCTGACCTTGACCTCATTTTTAGCTCACCTAAGTGAGCTTTTCCCATCACTTGGCGTCCGTCGTCGTCGTCGTTAATTTTTACAAAAATCTTCTCCTCTGAAACTTCTGGGCCAAATTAAACAAAACTTGGCCACAATCATCATTGGGGTATCTAGTTTAAAAAATGTGTGGCGTGACCCAGCCAACCAACCAAGATGGCCACCATGGCTAAAAATAGAACATAGGGGTAAAATGCAGTTTTTGGCTTATAACTCAAAAACCAAAGGGTTTAGAGCAATCTGACACGGGGTAAAATTGTTTATCAGGTCAAGATCTATCTGCCCTCAAATTTTCAGATGAATCCGACAACCCGTTATTGGGTTTTCTTGAAAAAATCTTTTTCATAATTTGCCAATCAAACCACTGCAGTTTGTCATGATTTCAATGTACTTAGTGACGTGTCTCCTATTAAGCAATATCCTTATCGGCTCAATCCACAAAAACTTGAATTTATTATAAGAAATTAGATATATGTTTGACAAATTGCATGATATACTTTTAAAAAGAGAAATACATATACTTAAAATTTTGATATCTCCTTCTGACCTTAATATTTTTGTTTCAAAAGATAAACATAGGCACTCTTTTTGTCAAGCCTTTCCACTTCAGTTGAAAAAGCGAGACATAGTGATCCTACATTCTGTTGGCTACTGTGGGGGCATCCACAAATATTCGCTCTGTGGTTAAAGTTTTTGAAATTTTAATTACTTCTTAAACTATCCTGGATTTCTACCAAACTTGGACAGAAGCTTGTTTATGATCATAAGATAGTATATACTATCCAGAAGTAAATTTTGTTAAAAAAAAATCTATTTTTTCCTGTTTTACTTTTAAATGGACTAAGATTTTTTGCCAGGAAACAACACATTCACTCTGTGGTTAAAGTTTTTAAAATTTTAATAACTTTCTTATACTATTTTGGATTTGTACCAAACTTAGACTGAAGCTTTTTATTATTATCTAGCTAATATCTAGAGGGAAATTTTGTTAAAATTTTGTACCTGACTGTGTATCTGTATTTTACTTATAAATGGACTTTGTTTTTCTTCCAGTTAACATTACATATACAGTCTGCAGTTAAAGTTTTTAAAACATTTATTAGATTCATAAACTATCCTAGATTTTTACCAAATTTGGACAGAAGCTTCTTACAATTATAAGATAGTATCAAGATGAATATTTTTATTGTTTTTATTCCTCATTTTTGTTGAGCCTGTGATTAACAGCAAAAGTAGGTGAAACACTGGGTTCCGCGGCACCCTTACAAATTTTTATATGACTGCAAAAGTCTTTGTTTTTTTTGTCATATTGTTATCACGTCGTCGTTGTCAGTGTGGTCCAAAGAGGAATGACTTCCAGATAATAACTTTAGTATAAGAAAAAAGAAATCAATACAATTTTAACACATGGTTTAGGACCACAAAAGGAAGGTTGAGATTGAATTTTGGAGTTTTGGTCCTAACAGTTTCAGAGTTAGGGGCCAAAAGGGTCCTAAATTAAACTTTGTTTGATTTCATCAAAAATTGAATTAGTGGGGTTCTTTGATATCTAACGGTGTATTTAGATTCTTAATTTTTGGTCCAGTTTTCAAATTGGTCTATATTAAGGTCCAAAGGGTCCAAAATTAAACTTAGTTTGATTTTAACAAAAAATTAATTCTTGGGGTTCTTTGATATGCTAAAATTAAACTTTATTTGATTTTAATAAAAATTGAATTTATGTGTTCTTTGATATGCTGAATCTAACCATGTATTTAGATTTTTGATATTTGGCCCCCTTTATCAAATTGGTCCACATTGAGGTCTAAAGGGTCCAAAATTGAACTTCATCAAAAATTGATTTCTTTGGGTTCTTTGATATGCGGAATCTAACTATGTACAAAATGTATTTAGATTTTGGATATTGGACCATAATAGGTAAATGTCCAATTTAAAAAAAAAATCAAGTTCTAAAACCCCATCCATTCTGTGTCAGAAACCTATACTGTGTCAACTATTTAATCACAATCCAAATTCAGAGCTGTATCAAGCTTAAATGTTGTGTCCATACTTGCATCAACTGTTCAGGGTTCAACCTCTGTGGTACTATCAAGCTGCGCCCTGCGGAGCATCTGGTTTAAACATTTGAAACATTTTGTATGCATAATTATCTCGGAATTTATTATTGTTAAGAAATTACTTATTGTTAATTTTCATGGTTCTAGAAGAGCAACCTTCATTCACCTCATGCTGTATATTTATATAAAATTTGAAAAATCAGATTTGTTGAAAAAATAGGGAACAAATAATCTTCATATAAGGAAGGCCTAGAAAGTAGTCATGATAAACTTAACAATTTTAGTGATGATAGGCAACTAACTTTGAATATTAAAAAGACAAAAACTATGGTTATCCAACAACACACCATAATATAATTCCCCCTTTAATAACATAATACGGAATAAAACTGAATATACATTTTTGTGTTGCTTATTAAAGTGTAATAGTAACCACAAACATAGTCTCGAAGAGCATGCAAAGAAGGTCAGGAAAGTTTTATTTTCCTTTAGAGCAAAGACAGCCTCTCTGGGCTCTTTACATATTATAATTTCGGTGTCAAAAAATCTCTTTGATAAATTGGTTAAGGCCATTTTGACTTACAACTCTGAAATATCATGTATAGATTATTTCCTTGTGTAACATAGGGCAAAGCATAAAGCAGCCAACGAAATTGTGACATTGACAATCTCAACTTTATTGATAAATCACCTTTTGAAAAAATCCATCTAACATTTTGTAAATACCTTCTTTAGGAACCAAGAAAACCTCATCAAATATAAGAGTGAGTCAGGAACTAGGTAGACTTCCTGTTGAACTTTTTATTACAACCCAATCTTTTTTATACCTGATAATGTTAGACTAAATTTTGATAATTTAAACCCTTTATTGAAAGAGCCCTTAGATTGAACTTTCAAAATCCCTTGATTTGCAAGGTGTATATACTTGGTATACATAATTATGCTAAAAATGTCTAACCAGACAATATCCCAAGACAAAGCGGCCAATTGTAAGAATATTGCAGATGTAAGATGATTTAAAATCAGAAATTAAATATGAAATAAATGACTATTATAAAGATCTATATAAAAGTAAAATAGAAAAAAAGGACGAAATTAGCAAACTTTTTCTGTATAAAAACTTAAAACCTTCCCTTGAAGCAAATTTTTACTTATCGTTTATGGATTTTTCTGTAAGGAATATTTATACTAGACTTCATATAAGTGACCATGGTCTTGAAATAGAAAATGGTCCTTACATTAAAATCACTCAAGAGCAAAGACTGTGTAAAACATGCAAATTCGTTGAAGACGATTTCATTTTTAAATCAAGCTTAAAAATGTCATTTGAAAACAGAGGAGTTCATGTTATAATTTTCAGATTAATGATTAAAATCTGTTGAAACACTTGAGTTATTTATTTATGAAAAGTAAAATACAATCTTTAAATATTTCAGTTGAATACAGTGTAAAATTTAAGATTAAGAACCATGATTACAGCCAAATACAAGGAAATGAGGAGGAGGATAAAAGAATAAGAGCTGAAATACTACATAATGTATCTGCTTTATTCAACAGTGTTCAGGGAATTCACAAAGTTGAAATACTTGATCTAGAGTAAGTTCATTCACAATTTTAGTGGACTCAAACTCATTGCATAATCCTATTACTATACCTACCTTTTATAAAGACAGAAATATGCAGTGATGAGAAGTCCATATGTCGAGATCTGCACATGTCCTTCTGTTTGTACTATCATTCTATGTCTTCTGTCATACATATTTTATTTGCAACTGCTCATAAACTGATTGAACAATTTTGTGCAACTAAATGACATATCTGCATACTATAGAAATTTAGTCACTTCAAGCAACTTATCATAATTAAATGAACTGTTTCATAGATCTTTACCATATAATTTTGAATTTTTCTCACAATGTGAACTAAATACATTTTGTACTGATACTGCATTGGTTTATCTTGGAACAGAGGCTATTAATCATTCACCTTGTTGGTATGTACTGTTCTTTTGTTAATTCATCATGTTCGGGGGTCATTAAGGGTATACATCATATAGTAATATATTAAGTATATTATAATGGGTGTGTGGCGTTCTAAACTAGATTTTATGAATTGTAAATGGTTTTTCGTCTATAAAAAAAGCTGGGATGTAAAATAGTTATCCCACGAGGACGAGGTGTGTCAGTGTAAGATCATCCTGATGGCCGGAGCCCAGAGGGTGATCCAACACTGACACACCTCGTCCTCGTGGGATAACTATTTTACATCCCAGCTGTTTTTTATAGACGAAAAACCATTTACAATTCATAAAATCTAGTTTAGAACGCCACACACCCATTATAATATACTTAATATATTACTATATGATGTATACCCTTAATGACCCCCGACCATGATGAGTAGATATCAAACAATGTCAACTCGCCCTACTGGCCACTCGGCCTATACTATATCGGCACTTTATAAAAAAAATCGCCCCACTCTTGTTTACCGACTCGTCCCACTTTTGAAAAAGTGTAAAATCAATTTGAACAATCAGCATGATCAGTCTGACAACTCACTTATTAACGAAAATGGTTTAAACCCCACTTTGGGCAGTAGGTGGTTGACTGTTATAAAGGTATGCTCTTTTTATACGACCGCAAAAATTGAAAATTTTTTGGTCGTATATTGGTATCACGTTGGCGTCGTCGTCGTCCGAAGACATTTGGTTTTCGCACTATAACTTTAGTATAATTAAGTAAATAGAAATCTATGAAATTTTAACACAAGGTTTATGACCACAAAAGGAAGGTTTGGATTGATTTTGGGAGTTTTGGTCCCAGCAGTTTAGGGATTAGGGGCCAAAAAGGGCCCAAATAAGCATTTTCTTGGTTATCGCACTATAGTATAACTAGTTTAAGTAAATAGAAATCTATGAAATTTTGACACAAGGTTTATGACCACAAAAGGAAGGTTGGGATATATTTTTTTGGAGTTTTGGTTCCAACAGTTTAGGAATAAGGGGCCAAAAAAGGGCCCGAATAAGCATTATTCTTGGTTTTCGCACAATAACTTTAGTATTAGTAAATAGAAATCAATGAAATTTAAACACAAGGTTTATGACCACAAAAGGAAGGTTGGGATTGATTTTGGGAGTTAAGGTCCAGATAGTTTAGGATTTAGGGGCCAAAAAGGGGCCCAAATAAGCATTTTTCTTGGTTTTCGCACTATAGTATAACTAGTTTAAGTAAATAGAAATCTATGAAATTTTGACACAAGGTTTATGACCACAAAAGGAAGGTTGGGATATATTTTTTTGGAGTTTTGGTTCCAACAGTTTAGGAATAAGGGGCCAAAAAAGGGCCCGAATAAGCATTATTCTTGGTTTTCGCACAATAACTTTAGTATTAGTAAATAGAAATCAATGAAATTTCAACACAAGGTTTATGACCACAAAAGGAAGGTTGGGATTGATTTTGGGAGTTAAGGTCCAGATAGTTTAGGATTTAGGGGCCAAAAAGGGGCCCAAATAAGCATTTTTCTTGGTTTTCGCACCATAACTTTAGTATAGGAAAATAGAAATCTATGAAATTTAAACACAAGGTTTATGACCATAAAAGGAAGGTTGGGATTGATTTTGGGAGTTGAGGTCCCAACAGTTTAGGAATAAGGGGCCCTAAGGGTCCAAAATTAAACTTTGTTTGAATAATTGGGGTTCTTTGATATGCCGAATCTAACTGTGTATGTAGATTCTTAATTTTTGGTCCCGTTTTCAAATTGGTCTAGATCTACATTAAGGTCCAAAGGGTCCAAAATTAAACTTTAGTTTGATTTTAACAAAAATTGAATCTTTGGGATTCTTTGATATGCTGAATCTAAAAATGTACTTAGATTTTTGATTATTGACCCAGTTTTCAAGTTGGTCCAAATCGGGGTCCAAAATTAAACTTTGTTGGATTTCATCAAAAATTGAATAATTGGGGTTCTTTGATATGCCAAATCTAACTGTGTATGTAGATTCTTAATTTTTGGTCCCGTTTTCAAATTGGTCTACATTAAAGTCCAAAGGGTCCAAAATTAAACTAAGTTTGATTTTAACAAAAAGTGAATTCTTGGGCTTCTTTGATATGCTGAATCTAAACATGTACTTAGATTTTTTATTATGGGCCCAGTTTTCAAGTTGGTCCAAATCAGGATCCAAAATAATTATATTTAGTATTGTGCAATAGCAAGAAATTTTTAATTGCACAGTATTCAGCAATAGCAAGAAATCTTCAATTGCACAGTATTGTGCAATAGCAAGAAATCTTCAATTGCACAGTATTGTGCAACAGCAAGTATTTTCAATTGCATTGTAGTATTGCACAATAGCAAGAAATTTTAAATTGGAGTCATCTTTCTTTGTCCAGAATAGTAGTTGAATCAACTTAAATCATTGTTTTATACAATATACAATGTATATTTACTTTTACTACCAACTGATAAATTAAAACAATCTTTACCATGCATTGATAACAAGCACTTTTTTTACATTTTAATATTTTATGATGTATTTAAATCATTGTTATTGTTGCAAACTCCATTAGAAATTTGAATTGAGATCAGTTCTGGAATAAGGTAAAGGGGGATGTGAAAAATAATAAACTTGAATAGGCTAATATACGGTGGATTTCTGATGTGTGTGCTACAATGTATGATTTACTTTAGTGTTGTTTACTTGTATTGTTTGTTTCATATTATAATGCTTGCGTGACTTTACTTTTGAATTTGTGTTATAAAAGAAATTTATTTCGATTGTTTTATGCTATATGGTCACGTTTTTGTCTCTTTCACTTATTCAGAATTTCCATTCTCAATTTTATTCCATTTCTTTCATTTTTATTTGAATTAAAAACACAAAATTCAAACATATACAAAAATAACCTATTTCCTATTTAGAAAAACATTGGCCAATTAAAAGTTGATTAAGTATAATCCTTTGCTTGCAAAAGTTTTCTTCCTATTTCCACATGGAATTTTAACTTTTCTTACCAGATTTATAAAAAAGTGGGAATAGAAGGAATGAACCGTTTGAATAATGTTGAATATCTTATTTATTTATGATTGTTTTTCTATAAAATTTGAATTTTTTGCATTAAATATCTATCTCTACCATAATATGTAAAAATAATATATATAACAACACTCCTTCTAGTCCTTAGTGGCATTGTATAGGTCTTTAGTGCACTAAGGAGTCCTTAGAAGTATTTAGACGCACCGTTTACTTTTATAATTCTAGACCAAAACAAAATTTGAATTTTGAGATATCGAGAAAAATCTAGGAATACAAATTTTTGAGGAAACCATGCACCAAATTCAGCAGTCCTACATTATTTACTCTGTCTCTCCATCTAAAATTTCTATGCCATACTTTTTTATTACAATAAACAAATGACCTTTCATGAAATCAAGAGATATGAGTTGTAAATATAGAGAAATATGATTTTTGTTGATTATGGTTGAAAGAAGTCCATTTACAGGGCTGCAAAACAGATATTATAAGGTACATAATGGTTGTATCAAATCTGAACTTTTTTGTTCCAATGGTTACCAAAAGCAGATCAAGTGTAAATTAACTATTTAACTGTTGAGTATATTATTCAAACTCCATTATTTATATGTATCCAATACCTAGAAAACCATGCATTTGATGCTGATTCTGAATTAATTCAGCAATTTCAAACCGGTTGCTAGGGCTTTTTTTTGGTTGCTATGGTTTTTCAGCCACTTAAATTAAAGCTTGTATATTTTTTATCATTTTCAAACAAATCATAAGTTTTATTGTCTGTTAAATTACATTAATATAAAAAAAAATAGCAAAAATTTTGATAATGAACAAGTATTGTGTTTTGTCATTTTTATGAATTTTACCGATTTTTGTTGCCATGGTAACAAAAAATTTAGAAAAAAAACATGTTTTTTTCCTGTTTTTAATAATTCAATGTATGAGTATGAACTTTAAGATGCAATCATAGTTTATAATGAACTTGTCTGCTCAATGTCAATTTTTCTTGATTTAAAGTATGATATTTAAGCTTTTTTCAGAAAATGTCAAAATACAGATTTTTGCACCTTTTTAAATACCATTTTAGCCTAATATCAAAAAAAAAAATTCACAACTTCAACATCAAAATATAAACTTCAAACAATGCCTAATTATATGTTGAAATTTTTTTCTTGAAATTGTCATTATCATGAAATTACTGCAACCAAAAAGTAGACATTTTCCAATTTTCATGCCTGATTTCATCATAAATTCCTCAAAAAAATGGCTGCATGTTTCCATAGCAACCGTTCAACAAAATTTAAAAAAAAAGCTTGCAAACTTTATTTCAATCTTAGCTAACTATTATATAAAAGAATAAAGCAGTTCTGAGACATACATGAATCACCCCCTGCCTGGATCTTACAAATAGCTGTACTTAAGTAAATGTCAGAAATATATTGGAATAGAAAAAGAAAATCCATCTTTTTTATCTTTGGTCTGATTCTTCATTAATTTTATTTTAGATCTGGTTCCTTGATTGCAGTCATAAAGTTAACAGCAAGTCAGGTTTTTGACACATTGAAATCCACTATAGAATCAGCTGTGAAAGAGGGGAAAATAGGATCATTTGAAACAGATTCAGACGAATTTATATTCCAAAAACTGGGAAGTAAGTACAATAATAGTACATGACACTACAATTGTGCTCTAGATTGAATAACACTGTATCAATTGTTTTATTACAAATTTCGGTACAGCAGAAGTGTGATTTTCTCCCTCCTTTACTAGAATTCATTTTTAAATTGATTAGTTCTGATTTATATATAAAAGCAACAAGTACTGATATGACAGGAGATACACACCAAACAGGGTGTGTCAATTATCATAGAGATTAACTAAGTATTGTGTCACAGCACAGTATTTCGCAATAGCACAGTATTGTCAATTACTCATTTATGTGTGGTTTGTTTTTTCTATAAAACTTGGAGTTTGTGTATTAAATATCAATCTCTAACATAACATGAAAACAATGTACATATCACAGCACCCCTTCTAGTCCTTGTTGGTATATTTTTAGTCCTTACCAGTGTTTAGACGTACCATTACTTACTCAGGTTTCACATTCAAAATTATTTACACAAGCTCTATTTGAGTATAAGAGAATTGCTGTAGCTGATTAATATTCCTTCTTTCAAAATTAGATTATAGCATGAATTAGAGAAAAACAGAAATGCCATATGCACACTTTCATCCAAAGTCTTATAATTGTTATCTACCTTTACTTACCAACTTAGGCAAAAGATTGGTGATGACCTGAGTGATTGTGGTCAACAATATAAATTCAAAAGTTAGCTAAAGTATACGACTTTTTCCACACCTTGAAAGAAAGTCGCAATATACAAGACATAGACATTATTTTCAGACTGTCACAGTCTAAACTAATCAACATATTAGATACTTCATGGGATAAGAGACTTTGATGCTTCATATCTTGTTTACAGATGTATCATGTTACAACGCTTCCTTCTGTAATATATCCTTTGTCCTTGACCCCATTTTAATGTTTCAGCTACTACTTAAAATTTTTGTCATGCGAAATTCTCACTTTTTATGGTATATGTGTTTCTAGCAAGGTTACATGTCTGTCAGACATGACTTACATGACCTTGACCTCATTCATGGTTTGACCTCTGTGGTCATATCCAGCAGTGCTCGGCAAAGCAATTTATTAACAATGATATTTTGTTTGGTTTCAAAGTATGGATAACAAAATCAATATAATACTGAAAATACAATATTCAAATATCTAATTACAATGTTCAATTGCATAGTTTGGCACAAGATCTGGCTAGAGATTGTTCCTATAGATAGAATAAATCCTAATTTAATGATTTTAGATTTACAAGTACCTATAACATCACAAAACTTTGATATTCGGCTGATGATGATTCTGATGAAAAATTTGATAGAGGCATATGACAATATACCAGATGTACTGCCATTCGAGACTGATATAACTGAGGTAGCTGATTTATCAAGGGTAAAACACATCCGTAATAAAATAGTCCAAAACAGTGATAGAAGTATATCTGATGAAGATTTTGAAGAAGATTGGAGTAATTTATCACAGGTAAACTGACAGATATTTCTGTATGTGTTAAGAAATACAAAAAGGACAACATTTTATTGCTTTGAAAAGGCAGGGGAATAGTCCTATGACAGATGTGTAAAGAAATGAGTTTGACTTATGCAGTTATCTCCCTTCAAACTCAAACTGATTGATAAATCTCCCAAATTCATCATTATGACATATGATTTCTTTATGATAATACACACACAAAATCAGATAACATAGTTTTCTCTATCCTACTACCCTGCAATAGAGGGGCATGAAGTGTTTGACTTGACAATCTGTTCAATCACATGCATGTTCAAAAATTTTTTTTCGTTCTGGTGCTTTAGTTTGCCTCATCCAGATGTCATGAAACTTATAAACAATGCTTAATACTCAATTTATCACAAAACATAGATCAAGTTTGAATTTGGTTGACATCACATTTACTGTTCTTGTCAGAGTTATGTCTTTCATCAATGTCCTTATCCAGTAACATTAGTGCTATTGAAATACCAATTGCCTGACTAGTTTAAAAAATTGTCAATATAATTTGTCCATTAAAATTGTACAATATATATATAGATATTGTTAGAGCTTATCAACAGGTGGTCATTTAGCTACCTGTAGATTTACGTGGTTGGTTTTTTTTTGCCTTGCTGATTTAAGGATGTACTTAGGTGAGGATAGGTAAAAATTAAGAAATTAAGAAATTAAAACTGATACTATAAGCTGGTAGAGCATCAATTAAGGATTAAAATAAGCTAATAATATTGATAGGTCATGGACCTCCATTTTCGAGATATTTGAGATATGAAATATGGCGGGAAAAGGCTGACTCTGACTTTTACCTTATATTTGCAATGATATTATTTGGGTCTCAAAACAAAAGAAAGAAAATCAAGAATCTTCTAAAATTTTGGTAAATGACATTTCATGAGCTATTAAGTCATATATGAAAAAATAAATGGGTGTTATGGGGCAAAATATTTTACATTGTATTGTATGGAAAAACACCAAGGAGTCCGAACATTTGACACAAATTCCAAAACCTCACCTAAGTACATCCTTAATAATCATTTATATAGAGAACTTTGAATCTGTGTTAGGTTCACATGTATTTTTAAGGATAAAACCTGCTACCAGTTAAGTTCCCCTTAACTAGTTAAAATATGATTGACCAGCATGACCAATTGGCATAGTAAGTTGGCCTCAGTTATATCTTATATTAGCAATGTCCTTTGCAGGTTTGAAAAATCAGTGGCAATCATATTTTTGAAAAGGGTAATATTACTAATATTTTTCATTTCTCAAAGATATTAACAAAGAAATTTACAGAACAAATGTAGTTTTTTGCTTTTATCTCAAAAGCTATAGCAGTTAGAGCAAAAGAGACATGGAGAAAGTAATGAATAAGTCCAAACCGATTGTGGGGTTACTGTCAAAAAAGGTTTATTTTTATGAAATTAAATGTTTTTGGTTACTATTTATAATATTATAAAAGATAGAGAGAAAGTGTAAATGGCAAAAAAGTTCAGCCAAGTCAGATCTGCAAATAAGTTAAATGCCTGAAACTGAAATTATAGGTGAGTGATATGATGCTCTCATGAGACTCTTGTTAAGATAGAACATTTCATTTGTTTATAGTTACATCTTTTCTATGTTTACAGGCACTGATACGCCTAGGAGGAGAAATACGCCTAGGAGGAGAATCTGTAGCAGAAGAATGTAAAACACTAAAAGAATATCAGCCGACACCTCAGCAAAGTAAAGGTTCGTGAATATATAGTACTGATTAATTCATTGACAAACCAAAGTTTATTGTAAATTTGTTTAAAAGTTTCTTGACCATTTGATAACCTTCTGGAAACTTGATTTATTGTTTAGTTGTTTTCATGTATTGCCTCTGTGCAACCCTGTGCAGGGGACACAGGAATACCAGATGTATGTCTGTTTGTCCTTGTTTATAAAGTGCTCTCGAGTGTATCAAAATTACATCATATCAACAATTTCTGGGACAAAATCTTATGCTTATCAACTTAAAAAAAAAGTTATGTCCTTGAAAATATTGATTTACATGTAAAAAAAATTTGCCCTATTTAAAAAAAAAATATATCATGGGTTTATCATGCTTATAGCAGCAAGGTCTTTAAAGATTTAAATAAAATCTTGGTTGATGCACGGGGGGTCAACTTCCTATTATTGGGTATACAGGGATGTGCCAAAAATATGGGTCATAATTTTGCGAGATTTTATATAAAATTGACCCTCCTTTTTAATGACGTATCCTATATGAAAATGCATTTACGTTTGATAACTATATATTGATTCGGGGTATGATCTACATATCATATATAAATATGCTATTGAGAATCATACATTATTAATGGTCAATTATTATATTAAATTATATCAATTCATTTGAAAGTTCACCTTTTAAACAAAGTGCTTTCAAATAAGTTCCCAAATGAACCCCGGTGAGTTGGTGCTTATATAAGCAGTGCTTATATGCTTATATAAGCATGGGTCATATTTTAAGTATAGGTCATTCTTTCTTAAATATTTATATAACTATAGGTACTGAATTTCAGTGAATATTATATTAAAATGGGTACGTTTTTTTAGGCAAAAATGGCACACCCCTACCATACCTGTCAACTGACCCGTATTCTGCGGGTGTGACCCGAGATTTTCACAATTCTGAGGGATCACCCGGAACACCCGCCGGGTCATTGAAATAACCTGGGAATTCCAAAAATGACCCGATTTCCTGTATTTCTTATCCTTGAGATTGATTTCATAAGTAATATTCCTTTGAAATACCGGCAAATTCGTAATTCTTCCATGAACAGGAAGTTCATCTAGCTATGTAAACTGTCAAATTAAGTGACCCATTAAGTGCATGGCTTCACTTGACAGCTTTGGTGTCAAACACACTGTTAATTAACACCAATTACCTTAGCTTTAGGTCGTAGATAAATTGCACCATCGATTTCAAACCGAACTAGAGTTACTTCCCCTTATTTGACACCATTCAAAATTATTCCTTATATATACGTTTCATGGGTGAAAAAGTTTAAATCATTTAAAATATAAAATTCAAATACATATTGAAAAATAACTATTCATTATTTTTATACCTTTACACAATTTTTTTAAAAAAGTTGAAAATTATTTTTTACATTTATACTTCCTTTAACTGTATTACTATATTTTGTCATAGTCTAATTTCCTTGTTAATTAATAAATATTGCTGACCGTGCAAGGGCTGTATAGCCAGTCAAGGTCGTTTAAAACTTCCATATATATAATAAAAATTATTATGATGAAAGGCTACATAGAGAATAGTCTCAAACATTTAAGAATTACATTAAATTCTAGTGTTTGATGATTGTATTATTTTTTTTCAAAAAGTAAAGCACATAAGACTGAGTTACACAAATTTATAAAAATCTTTAAAAGTGCAATGAAATAATATTTAATAAGATTTAAAATGACTTAACAAAGTGAACATGCATTGATGTTTTGGTATCTTTGATATACATTATAAGAAAATGTACCATAAATACTGAAATTCAGCTCGAAAAAGTTCGCACGCGTTATGACCTGAGATTTGATTCTTCAATGCAGGTCATGACCTGCATTTTCATCATCACAGGTTGACAGGTATGCCCTACCAAGAAAATATCGAAGTTACCCCCCCCCCCCCCCCCCCCCCCATGGGTTGATGTTAAAAAATAAATCCTTGTTTATGATTATTTTCATTTCAGATTATTTAAATCCAGAAAATCTCCAATGTGATCAAGGAAGTATAAGGTATGTGTAGATGTGTAGTTAGAATAGAAGTTTCTTCATAATGTAAGTTCCAAATTGAAGAAATATTCTAAATATTACATGTATTATTTCCGCTAGTACAAATAATACAGGTTTTTGTTCGTAACAGTAAAGGGTAAAGATCATTTCTTCAAACAGCATCAGATTTTATGGTATTGAGTATAGAAAAGTTTCCTGATGAACTTCTGTAAGGCTTAACAAATTTACATTGACAGATATTGTGCAATCATAGATCTGTCGGTGACAAGTATGTGAACACTATTTCACTACCTTCTTTTGGTCAATGTAGTTTTTATACGCCCCTCTAAGACGGGATGTATTATGGTATACCATTGTCCGTCCATCCTTCTGTCTGTCTGTTGTCCACATTTCGAACAATTACTAAAAACGTGTCCACCAACTTTTATGAAACTTTGTTGAAAAATTATATCTATTGACGTGAGCTTCCTTTCGATTTTTATAAATTTCAGACTTTTCGTTTCAAAGTTATGAAGTTTTATCCTTAAATAAAGGGTGATTTTCCAGTTTTTCATCAATAACTCAAAAATGCTTCCATCACCTTTAATGATACTTTGGTGAATTGTTTATATCTATTGATGTATGCTCCCTTTCGATTTTTATTAATTTCAGATTTTACGTTTCCATGTTATGAATTTTTATGCTTAAAAAAGGGGAGATTTTCCAGTTTTCGGATAATCACTCATAAACACTTTCACAAAATTTTATAAAACTTTGGTAAATTGTTTATATCTGTTGACTTAAGCAACCTTTCAATTTTTATAAAGGAGTAGGGGCAATAAGGCCCTTATTTAGCCCAAAAATTACTGCAAATTTAAAAGTTATCATACATACTCTTAAATTATTGAAAACTTGACTAAGGTACAAGGTTTTCAGAAAACACAAAACAAGTTTGGCATTAAACAAGTTACCATGGTAACAAATCATCACTGAATATGCATATTTTGTAAAATTTCTTGATTTTCCTTGTTTTTATGCCCCACCTACGATAGTAGAGGGGCATTATGTTTTCTGGTATGTGCGTCCGTTCGTCCGTACGTTCGTCCGTCCGTCTGTCCCGCTTCAGGTTAAAGTTTTTGGTGAAATTGAAGTCCAATCAACTTGAAACTTAGTATACATGTGCCCTATGATATGATCTTTTTAATTTAAATGCTAAATTAGAGTTTTGACCCCAATTTTACGGTTCACTGAACATAGAAAATGATAGTGCAAATTTCAGGTTAAAGTTTTTGGTCAAGGTAGTTTTTGATGAAGTAGAAGTCCAATCAACTTGAAACTTAGTATACATGTTCCCTTTGATAAGATCATTCTAATTTTAATGCCAAATTAGAGAATTTATTCCAATTTCACGGTCCACTAAACATAGAAAATGATAGTGCGAGTGGGGCATCCGTGTACGTTGGACACATTCTTGTTTCATCAAATTTTAAGTATATTTTAGATTGAAAAAGTATGTGTGCACCCAAGAAACAACTTTATATTTGGTGAGATATTGTCAATAGTTATAATAAAGCTTCTGTTAAATTATTTTGTTGTTTCTTGGTTGCGCACTATGTTTCCACAACCAAAAGAAAGATAAAAAACTGCATAAATTCTGTATTTTCCCTCTTTTTTGTGAAAACAGTACATATTATGATGTAATTGTGATGTCATCAGATTCATTTATATTTCTTGACCCTATGCATTTCTAAACATTATGTGCCAATTTGAAACATTTATCGAACATTTTAATGACTTCAATGTCTGTTATCTGTAACTTCCCTCAATGTCTGTATGTCTGCAACTTCCCTCAATGTTTGTATGTCTGTAACTTCCCTCAATGTCTGTATGTCTGTAACTTCCCTCAATGTCTGTATGTCTGTAACTTCCCTCAATGTGTGTATGTGTGTAACTTCCCTCAATGTGTGTATGTGTGTAACTTCCCTCAATGTCTGTAATTTCCCTCAATGTTTGTAACTGCCCTTTTTTACTTGTAGTAATGAATCCTTGACTGACGATTTTGTTCAAGAAACACTAATGAATAACTCTGCTAGATATGCAGTGAGGCAGATATTTGACAAACAATTTCCACCACAAGCTCTTCAGAAAGAAATAGAAAATCAAAAACAACCCCTCAGAAACTTAAAAGAACATCGTGGGATAACACAGTCTCAGTGGGATGATTTATTTCCTAGAGAAAAAGGTAACTTAGTTATAGATCTTATTTTATTTCATCTTATAAATAACATTTTTGCTGAGCCTGTGACTTTAATTGCAGAAAGCTCGCCATAGGGATAATGATCTGGTGGCGTTGGCCGCAGCATTAAGTAACTCTTAAAAGCCTTATATTTTAGAAGGTGGATGACCTCGATGCTTCTTACTTTGTATATAGATGCCTTATGTTACCCGGCAAGTTTCCATCAGTCACATATCAATTGTCCTTGACCTTCATTTTCATGGTTCAGTGACTACTTGAAAAAAAGTTAAGATTTTTTTAAATGTTAATTTCTCTAGATCTCTTATTATGAGTAATAAGATAACTATATTTGGTTCCTTGCAAGGTCCTCATGCATATCAGACAGTTTTTACTTGACCATGACCTCATTTCATGGATCAGTGAACAAGTGGTAAGTCCATATCTCAAATACTATAAGCAATAGGTCTAGTATATTTGGTGTATGGAAAGATTGTAGGTGTACATGTCCAGCTGGCAGGTGTCATTTGACCTTGACATCATTTTCATGGTTCAGTGGTTATAGTTAAGTTTTTGAGTTTTGGTCTGTTTTTCTTATACTGTATGCAATTGGTCTATCGATACTATGTTTGGTTTACAGAATAATTGTAAGGTGTACACGTCTTACAGGCAGGTGTAATCTGTCATTGACCTCATTTTTATGGTTCAGTGGTCAAAGTTTAGTTTTCTTGGTTGAGTCTGTTTTTTGGAAAATATAAGCAATAAGTCAACTATATTTAGTTTACTGAATGATTATAAGGTTTACATGTATTTCTTGTTTAGTTAATATGACCTTGTCTTAATGACCTCATTTTCTCTGATCATGTTAAGTTAATGTGATAGTTGTACCGGGGAGTAAAGCTTTATATGTAGGACTATCAACATAATATCAATGGATAGTAAAGAAGGTGAGACATTCAGGGTATGCACTCTTGTCTATATATTTCTACAACATTTGATAAATCAGATTAACCTCCCTCTTAAAGACAATTAACCAGAATGTAAAAAGTTTTGAAAGATAAGGGTCTGTGTTATTAATTGTCAAGTTATATATTTATTTTGTTTAGAAACAAGTATGTGTCTTAAGATGCTTTATTTGAACGAAGCTTGATTTCAAAAGTAAGAGAGATCATTATAAAAGTGTCCATTCTTGTTTTTTTACAGATTCAAATTAATTTTTCTTCAAAATTTAGTTTGTCCAGTGTTTTCACAGTTTTTGTCTTGCCTGCTACTGAAATCACAGAACATGAGACAAAGGTATTACAATCCTGATGGCAGATGCTATGGTGTAAACTATATATATTTCAGAAGCTAGAAGACCTGGAGGCTTCATACCTTGGATGCAGATACCTTATGTTACAAAGTTTCTGTTTGTTATATTTTTATTGTCCTTGACCCTATTTTCATAATTCAGTGACTGCTTTTAAAAAAAAATACTGGAATTTTGGATTTTTGAAAATTCTTGTTTAATTGGATAATGTTTAGTTTTTATACGCCCGTCAAAATTTTATGGTATACAAATGTCCGGTGTCCGTCCGTCCGTCTGTCCGGCATAAACATGTCGCACCGTAACTTGAGAACGACTTATCCAAATTTCATGAAACTTAACATAGTTGTTTCTTATGATGGTCAAATGATCTGTATACTTTTTGGTGAAAATAAGATTAAAACATTTTGAGTTACGGCACTTTGTAACTAAAACAGGGGTGTGTTTTTTTTCACATGTCGCACCGTATCTCAAAAACAATTCTGGATTATGGCTTAAAACTTTAAACACTTCTTAGTTATATTAATCTTAATATCTCTATACTTTTTGGTGATGATTCAAAATTTTATTTTTGAGTTATTGAGTATTTTGTAAAAAAAAAAGGGGGAGGGGTTTTTTACATGTCGCACCACATCTCAAAAACGATTTATGATTATTGCTTTAAACTTTACACATGTCTTTGATATATTAATCTGAAGATCTGTATACTTTTTGGTTTTGATTCAAATTTTTTTTTTAGTGATATTTAGTTTTTTGTAAAAAAAAAACAGGGTTGGGGGTTTCACATGTCCCGCCGTGTCTCAAAAAAAATATATGGTTATTGCTTAAAACTTTCTCTGAAACTATTTATGATTATTGCATAAAACTTCCACACAAGACGTCGGGCGTATCATGCGCTCATGGCGCAACTGTTTATTGTGGTTTGGTCTACCACTATTTCGTAGATACTTCAGGCAATAGGTCACTTATATTTGGTGTTACCGTGTATGGAATAATAAGGTGTAAGTGTCTGTCTGGCAGCTGGTATCATATGCTATGACCTCATTTTATGGTTCATTTGTTTGTGATAGGTTTTTGTGGTTATGTCAGTTTTTCAGTTCCTAAAAAAAGAAGTCAACTATATTTGGTGTATGAAATATATGTAAGGTGTACATACATGTGATAGACTGTAAAATTCAGATCAGGAGATTTGGAAATTTTGGTCAGGAGATTGGACCTCAGATCAGGAGGTTTTTTATCGACATATTTTTCGTCGTAAAACTAACCGTATGATGTTTTTTTTTCTTCAATCTTCCTTGTGAATGGCATTAGTTAAAGTCTGCATATATTAAGGAATAATTGAGAAGAATCTTTTTTTCTTTTATTTTACGATGAAAATATTTTTTTCTTTTGTTTTACATTGTTGATTGCTGATGAGAATCTTTTTTTCTTTTGTTTTACATTGTTGATTGCTGATGAGAATCTTTTTTTATTTGTTTTTCATTGGCATTGGCTTGAGATATAAGAGAGATTTATGCTATACATTTATTACATAATAAATAAATAATAAATTAACAAACATTGTTGATCTTTGTCAAATATTTCTGTTGTTTTGAAACTGGTGTCTTTGAAGACGGAGATAACTGTCGTTTTGGCATTTTGAACACATAATGGTGTACAAAATAATGAATTTGCTTATATAATTTTTCAGTCAGCTTGTGTAGCAAACAGCTCACATTGAGCTGAAACCATTCCTTTTTCCAGTATTTTCATCTCGAGATTTTCATATACAATAAGTGTTTTTCTTGGCATCAAAAAACTTCCGATAAATTTTTGGACAACAACATTCCATTTTCCATCAATGCCGGTATTTATCGGTATTTGCCTTTAATCATCCTTGGCGTGTGCCATAAACAGAAGCCACATCGAGTAATTGATATACAAACACCTTATGATTGTTCAATCAAACTATTATCACTTGTTGTTGTAATTAGCCTTTAGCAAGAAATAAAATCTCCACATGTTGCGTAATCAGGTAATGTTCACTCACTCATTATCTTTGAGAATATATACTGTATTTTTTGTCTCCCTTCTCTTATATAATATTGTTTTAATTTTATTGTCATGTATTGTAATTTCAATGAAAAAAATCAACACAATTATTTGTACACTTTAATTTAAACTGTAATTGTACTGCTCCTCGGGGCGTCTTGATTGACAAACAAAAATTGTTGTTGTTGTTGTTGTTGTTGTTGTTGGTAATGTCAGTTACACCGGATACGTTCGATAAACCTCCTGTTTTTACGACTTAAAAAATCTCGGGTTTTTACGATCTCAATGATAAATTTTGTAAACAAAATAGTAAAAATGGCGACTGAAAATTATCATTCATGAAATTTTTTCTACACGGGATTTTTTTCTCTTCGACGGGAGGACGGGAGGGGACCCCTGAAAACGGGAGTTTTGTACTCCCGTCGGGAGGTTCACATGTATGGGTGTACATGTACATCTGGTGGATTTCATTTAACCTTGACATAATTTTCATGGTTCATTGGTCAATGTTAAGACTTAGTGGTTTTATTTGATTGTCATAGGTACTTTGAATGATAGGAACGCTGTATTTGGTGTATGGAAGGATTGTGAAAAATTTATGAGTGTCTGACATGTTTCATCCGACTGTGGCTTCATTTTCATGAGTCATTAATAATGTTTATTGTAGTAAAATTTTCATTTTACTGATATAGACTTTCAAAATAAATTAAATCACAAGTATAAAAAGGTTAGACATTTTAGTGTATGCACTTTTGTTTTTAATACGCCATAATTCTTAATTCAGAAATCTGTATGCTGGCCAGGTGAATTGATGATCTTCATTTTATACCACAGGAAAAGTTTGCCTTTTGTATAATGCTATGATGTTGTCAGTGTCATTGTCGGGAAAATATTTGGTTTCCTGTTCCAGTACTATAGAAACCATTTCACATAAAATTCCATTGCATATAAGAAAATAACCATCAATGGAAGTTAACCAATCAAATTTTCACCTATTTTTTTTACCTGTGTGCAAGTTTTAGTAACCATGTAACCTCAAGTTTCCAAAATATTCTATAGAAACACCAAATAAAAAAAGCAATGGTTAAACATGTCAGCAGGTGCTCAACCCTCTCCAAACCTTGGACAGTGGTATAACAGTACAGCATAAGAGCAAACTATAAACAGTTGAAAAAAAATATCCCACCAAATTGATTCAAATAGAAATACATCTAACAAATATACAGAGTAGACATGGCTAGATACTTGTACATCCCAACAACAGAAAGACACTAAGTACAAATCTAAGAGTACTTGCAGTTCCTGATAGCTAGTTCGAAGCCAATAGCAACTATAAAAAGAAAATCATGCATCTAGGAATACATTATCAATCAGTTCAATCAGTTCATATCCAACATCCAAACGATTTAGTGTGAAGATGTCATAAGCCCATTACAGTTCATTTTCCTTTTTAGCTCACTGTTCCATCCGTCTGGAGTGAACTATTTCAAACATCTTCTCCTCTGAAACTATTGAAACCAATTCCAACCAAACTTCAGCTGAATGATCCTAAGGGTATCAAGAATAAAGTTTGTGTTTTATTTTTCTGTTTCGTAAAAAAACATGGCCGCCATGGCTAAAAATAGAACATAGGGGTAAAATGCAGCTTTTGGCTTATATCTCAAAAACCCAAGCAGTTAGAGCAAATCTGACATGAGGTTCAAATGTTCATATGGTAAAATTCTATCAGCCCTGCAATTTTCAGATGAATCTAATAACCCATTGTTGGGTTGCTGCCACTAAATTGGTAATTTTAAGGAAATTTTGCAGTTTTCGGTTATTACCTTGAATGGTATTAATGATAAGATAAACTGTAAACAGCAAATATGTTCAGCAAAGTAAGATCTACAAATAAGTTTATATAACTAAAATTGTCAATTGACCCCTTAAAGAGTTATTGTTCAAACACTTCTTAATATACATTAAACCAAAAAAACAAACTACGATGAAATTGGACACTTACACTCTTCAACCAAAGATAAATACTAGAATATCAAGGTGAGCGATTCAGGCGATTCTTGAGAGCCTCTTGTTTGTCATAACTTCTTAAGATATCATTTTAAGCAATTTTGAGATAGTGCTTTTCATCCTCATAGATTAGAATTTACCTATTCAAACAAGAAAGATAGGGAAATAGATTACCAAACAGTTTTGAGTCTTCCTGTCTCATGCTGGTTCTATTTAAAATGGTTGTCCATATAGATTAAATAAAAAGGATTTGCTATCCTTAATTGTCTATTTTTCCAACAGCATTTGTATTTAATGTTACTATTCATATTTCAGAGAGCTTGTCATCTGCACGGTTTGATATAAAGGTGATGATAATACTCCTGAGCAATACTTCATTTAAAGATAAAGAGATATTTAAAACAATAGAAAATTTACAAAACTGTCTATCCAGACCAAAGGAATACCGTAAAGCAATAATGCAGGTAAAATATATTAAATTACTACATTGAATTGATATTAAAACTTATGTTAGAAGTTTTCTTAGATTTCCTAACAGAGAGTAAAATTTCTACTTACACTTGCAATTCAATTTTAAAAAAATATGTTAACTCCCTTTTTAGTCCCCTACCAAAGAAGTCAAGAAGTCAAAGGGGACTTTAGGTTTGCACTCCATCTGTTGTCTGTTTGTCTGTCAGACCTGCAAAACAGTTTTCACACTTTTTTCTTAGTACTTTAAGATATTGATTTGATATTTGGTATGTTGATTTCATGACAAGTTGTAGATCAATTTTAAATTTTGTTTTAGTCTGATGATTTGTGCAAAGATATGATCCTTTAAGTGGACTTAGAAAATTCATTCAAATAATCATTTCCACACTTTTTATCATCCTTGAAGATATTGGTTTGTTAATTATGAGTATATAGATTTATTATGACAAGTTAAAGGCTAAGTGTGATTTTTTTTTTTGGTTTGATGATTTTGTGTAGAATTATGGTCCTTGGACTTCAAAATTCAATTAAATAATCAGTTTTCCACACTTTTTTTCGTCATGCTTGAAGATATTGTCTTGATATATTTGTTAGACTAAGTTAACATCATGCATGACAAGTGATAGGTCAAGTTAGCATTTTGTTCCAGTACAATTAATTTTTAACCAGTAGGGGACTGTTTTGCCATGCAATAGTCTCAGAATGCTTGTTTTTTATTCCCCACCTAAGATACAACAACAACAACAATACTTTATTTTAAGAGGGTTACACAGTTAGCTATATAACTAATCTTCCCTGAGGCCCTCGTAATGAAAAATCAAACAAAACACAAACATATACTAGTACATTGCATACATACATTAGCATAAAAAGTCAAGTGTGATAATAATGTTCAATACAACTTGATAAAATGTGATGAAAAAATAAACATGATGACATGATCAGTTTTTTATATTATTTATACAGCTAGGTTGATTTCAATAAATGATCTGTTATTTTGTATTTGAAAGAATTAATATTTGTAATATTTCTTAACGGTATTGGCAAATTATTCCACAAGAATGGTCCAGAATACATAAAAGATTTTTTGAATAATTCTGTTTTTGGTTTAGGGAGTATGAGGTTTCCTTGAACAGCATTTCTCAAGGGGTACGGATTTCTGTCTGAAACATAATGAAACTTGTTAGTAAGATATGATGGGGCATCATTATTAATACACTTAAATGTCATCACTAACTTATGATATTTTATTCTCTGTTCAACTGTCATCCAGTTTAAGTGTTTGAATAAGGGTGCAGAAGGAGCGAATGGGTCTGTTTCTAGTATTAATCTAGCAGCCCTCTTTTGTAATTTTAATATCCTTTTTAAACCCTCACTGCTACAACTACTCCACACTATACAACAATAATCAATAAGTGGCAAGATATAACCATTATAGAATAATTTTCTGCAGTCTAGATTTAGAAATTTTTTAATCTTTAATAGTAGATATAGTCTAGATGATATTTTTGAGCAGATCAAGTCAATTTGGGTTGTCCATGTGAGGGAAGGGTCAATTTTAATGCCTAAAAGACTTTCGCATGTGGAAGATTGTATCACTTGATTGTTAATAGTTAAACAACTCTCATTGTAATGTGGCATTGCTCTTTGCTTCGTTCCAATAATCATATATTTTGTTTTATTTTTATTGATGAACATATTGTTATCATTGCACCATGCCTCTACACCATGTAAATCTTCTTGTACCTTTGACTGAAGAGTTTGATAACAATTACCAGAAAGATGTAAGGTTGAATCATCGGCATATAAATCAGTGCAACAATTTTTCATATAAATAGGAAGGTCGTTGATGTATAATATAAACAGAAGGGGGCCTAATATGGAGCCTTGGGGTACACCATACTTGATATGAAGTTTTTCAGAATGAGCATTACCAATTTGTACTTGTTGAGTTCTTTCATTCAAATACGATTGAAAAAAAAGAGAAACAGTAGTATTATCAAATCCATAAATTTCAAGTTTTTTACAGAGGATATCATGATCTACTACATCAAAAGCTTTCTTAAAATCCAACAGGACTGCTAAGTTGATATTACCATCATTCATATCCTGTATCCATTTATCTATGATATTGATAAGGGCAGTTTGGCAAGAGTGTTCTTGTCGAAACCCAGACTGTGCTGGGTGTAAAAGATCTAATCTTTTAAGATAGTCAAACAAATGTTTTGAAACATGCTTTTCTAAAAGTTTTGATAAAACTGGAAGTACAGAAATTGGTCTATAATTTGTTGCCATGAATTTTTCACCAGCTTTAAAAACAGGGGTTACTCTTGCATTCTTTAAAACACAGGGAAATGTACTTGTATCTATTATTCTGTTAAAAATGTAAGTTAAAGATGAAGTTATGAAAGGAGCACTCAATTTTAAAATTTTTGGTCCTATGTTATCAGATCCGGTGGATTTATTAATGTCAAGTTTGATCATCTCATTAAATAGACCATTTATTGTGACTGGTGGAATTGAAAATTTTACTTGTTCTGACTTAGTTAATTTCTTTTGTACAAAATTATTTAATTTTGCATAATCATTATTTTTGCTCATACATCTGTCAGTCCTCAGGTTTTCAACACAAGATGTAAAAAACTTATTAAAAACATTACAAATGTCCCTGACATTATTAGTTTTAATACCATCTTCATTTAAAAGTTCATATGGCTTTTCTTGTTAGGATGGGTTAAGACTGTGAATACATTTCCACAAATCTTTAGATGCTTTTGAATCTTTTACCATCTTTGAATAAAAATTTCTTTTTGATTCATCGATTATGTGCTTTGTCCTGTTTCGCCAAAATTTGAACTCGGACCACATTTCTAATTTATGGTATTTTTCTCTCATTTTTCTGGCATATGCAATTTCATTATTGAACCATTCAGGTTGTCTGTCTCTTTTTACTCGTTTAGTAACAATTGGTGCATGCTTATCTAGAACTGCATTAAATATGTCATACCACATCTGAATACATGTATTTGGGTGACTTTCATGTTCAATTTTATCAAAAGGTGCAATAGCTAAGTCACTTAGAAAATTAGCCTCATTGAAATTTTTAAAATTTCTGTAAGAAATGGTAGTATGAATATCTTTTTTGATATAAGTGGAATTTTTTTCTTTTCTAGTTAAACAAACTGGATAATGATCACTTATTGAAAATTTAGCAACATGTGATTCTAGTATCAAATCTTTATTGGTGACATAAACATGATCAATTAGTGTACTAGAATCAGGTGTAACTCTTGTTGCCTCTTGAATTATCTGGTTGAGGTTGTAGGTTTCTAATAAACTTAGCCATTTTTGTGGTTGTTTATTAGGTTTTAAAAAATCTATATTAAAATCACCAACTAAAATAATATCTGAATTATGATTAATAGCAGTTGTAATTTCTTTTTCAAATTCATCAATCCAATTAATTAGTGAATTAGGAGGTCTGTATACTGAACATAATAAAAATGATTTTTTGTGAACTGGTTTTATTTCAAACCACATTGTTTCAATGTCACTTATTTCAAATTCAGCTTTTCTATTAAATGTTACTTTTTCTGAAAAATAAGCAACCAAACCACCTCCACCTCGTAATAGTCTATCTTTTCTGTTTAAAATGAACCCAGGAATTTGTATAAAATTATCCTGGGTGTTAATGTCCAAAAATGTTTCACAACAACAGTATATGTCAGGAGGATTTTCAGAAAACATTAAATTGTATTTGATTTCATCCAGCTTGTGTTCAAGTCTGTTGACATTATGTGAACATATTTTTATACCCTTTGTTGAAGAAAAGTCATAAACATTATCCTTTTCTTCAGATGTTTCTTGTAAATTAGGTAATAATTCATATCAATTATTATTAAATAAGGCATATAAACATGCTATCAATAATACACTTAATCCAAAAGAAAAACAAAGCTTTAGATCAACAGGTGATAAGGCCTCAGGGGGATTGCATAAAACATTCATATCAGTACATTGCAAATTAATTACCTCATCATTAGATTCATAAGTAACATTATCAGATTCTGTAACGGCTACACAAAGATTGTCATTCACTGTAAAATTTCCAGCATTAGTCATACTGATGATTGCATTTATCTTGTTCAAATCACTTATACTAGTTTTAGAAAAATTACCAATAGATTTGTCCATTCTACTTGAAGAATGTTTAAGTTTGGTGTTTTTTTCACTTTTGTTAAAAAGATTATTTAGACTCCCATTTTTAGGGCAGATACATGTGTAATTATTACATTCTTGACAAATTTGATTTAAAACATCAAAGTAGTTTGTGGAAGTTTTTTCTTTTTTAGAAATAAATTTCAAAGATGAAATGGCTATATCTTCTTTGCCAATTTTTTAACTCCAATACAGATCACAAAATTTCTTCTTATGACCAAATGAATTACAGGAGAAACAAGACACGGGTTTACCATGTCTACATGTAGTTAGGTCATGACCTCTTTCACCACAGTATTGACAGTAATCATTGTTTGATGAAAGTTTAAGAATTTTTACATATTGATCAATGTTTTGTAAAAATACCATTGTTCCCATTTTTGTAAGATGAATGCCATCTCTTTGATATAAAGTTTTTTTGACATAACCATAGTCATCATAGAAACATTTGCTATGATCTATATATTGTAAATTGAAATAGTCACACATATCAATTAGAACTTTGTTAACCGGTTCTACATCTGTATCCTGTCTTGGAGGTACACTTGACACAATAATGTTGGTGTTCATATCTGCTTTAGATCTGAGCAAGTACAGCAGACTTTCATAGTTCTCTTGGATCAAATCCAGGGGGGCACCATTGCTTATATCATTCCCACCAATATGGACAATGATTGATTGATATTGCCTTATGTCAGTATCTTTAACAATATTGATAATATCAATAATTCTTGCACCTCTGTTTGTTGATACACGGGTGTTAATCAGGTCTCTTGTATTTATGCTTTTCAGAAGGGAACTTCCGATGACAAGAATGTTGTTGTTATTAAAATTTCTACTAATTTTCTGTTGTTGGGATCTATTCACAAGTCTTTTGTCCTTGTTTTCCTGGGAGTACGATTTAGAGGTATTATTAACATCAGGAGTTGATTGAATGCACCTTTCAACATTTTTTGAATGCACCTCTGGAGGGGATGTTTGCATGGTACTGTCCTTTAAATCAGGATGAATTTGAGTTCCAATGCTACTAGTTTTAGGTTTTGTATTTGCCAGTATTTGGAAATCATCAGTTTGTGTAGAAGCATCACAAGTAGTAACTTGTGTCCCTTTGTCAGTTACAATGGGTTTATTGTTTATCAAATTCATTAGATGGCTAACTGTTTTCTTCAGTTCAAATATTTCTTCCTGTAGATTAATACTTTCATGATGATTGATGTTAATTGGAGATAAAGTATTAAAATCTAACAACAGTTCATTGGTATCAGGTGACTTCCTGCTGGGAGTGGAAGTGATGACAGTATCTGTGTTGATTGATGTCATGCTGTGTGCTAATTTTGATTCTGTCTCTACACAGCCAGATGTCATGTACTGCACAACCTTAGGATTGGTCTCTGACACATTGGAATTTTGTGTAGCTCCATTTATAATACTGATGTTTTCATTCTCCTCATTATGTACATTTTTAAATTTCACAATTTTTGAATCATCCAGTTTCTGTGTGTTATAAAAATGATAAAGTTCTTCTGCAAAAATTTTAAAAGTATTTTTGAACCAAAATATACACCCTTTTCCTTGAATGTGTAGAGTGTTAGTGGACTCATACATGTGAAGAACAACTTTCCCTTCACTATCGTCAAAAGAATGCACAAGTCCATTTTGATCTCTGTCCACAAATTGTTCTTCAGAGTAGTTTCCAAACAAAATATTTTTAAAAAGGTTGTATATTAAATTATTTCTAAAGTTAATTACATAGGACAGAGTTCTGTCTGTACAGTCATCAATGTTATATAACTCACTTGATTGAAGAAAGTCAAAATCCTCTGAAACACTTTTAAATCCAGAAAAGTCTCCAAGAAAAGATGTAATGTTCTTAAAGAATGTTGATGTTAAATCCATATTTTAAAAATTAGTTTAAGTCATTATTTATCCATAATTAGATGGAGCTTGCAGAAACACATCTTATCGAAACAGTTTGTCATCTCAACTGATTTTGCGTTTCAGATATTCCTGACTTCCTATGATGTTTTTCACAGTCCTTACAAAGGAAAACTTCACATTCTGTGCACCACGAGACTGCTTCATTGGAGTTGATATCATCGGTACAAATTGTACAGTTATCTTTTTCGGATGACGACATCTGTGTTCTTCTGGAATATAACATGATAGTAGAGGGGCATTATTTTTTCTGGTCTGTGTGTCTGTTTGTCCGTCTGTTTGGTTAACATTTTGGTCAAGTTAGTTTTTGATGAAGTTGAAGTCCAATCAAATTGAAACTTAGTGCACATGTTCACTGTGATAGGATTTTTTAAATTTTAATGCCAAATTAGAGATTTAATCCCAAATTCATGGTCAACTGATATTCAGTGACTTAATAAGGTCCTTTTCACTGATATCTAGGTCACAAGTTAGAGGTGCAGTCAATTTGGCATATATCTCTTAAACCTTGGCATATTATACTACTGTGAAAGTACTTTTATTCGTGGGAAACCAATTTTCATGGTTTTCTAGATGACTTTATCCACAAATTTAAGTGCCCAAAGAAATAAAACAACCGTTGTCCAAATCAAGACATAGCAAGATCCCTATGTAGTTTTGACTACTGATAGTCCAATCAACTTGAAACTTAGTACACATGTTCCCTATGATATGATCTTTCTAATTTTAATGTCAAATTAAAGTATTGACCCCAATTTCATAGTCCACTGAACAAAGAAAAAGATAGTGTGAAGCTCAGGTTAAAGTTTTTGGTCAAGGTAGTTTATGATGAAGTTGAAGTCCAATCAACTTGAAACTTAGTACACATGTTCCCTATGATATGATCTTTCTAATTTTAATGCCAAATTAAAGTATTGACCCAAATTTCACGGTCCACTGAACATGTAAAATGATAGTGCAAGTGGGGCATCCGTGTACTATGAACACATTCTTGTTTATCTTATAATTCTCATAAAAAAATATTTTTGATCGATGGAAGTCAGATTTCCGGCATTGATATGCTATGATAAAGTGTTCTTTTTTTATCCTCATATTTCTCGTACGTATGCGAAATAATAAGTGCATGCTGGGCTTGCTTTTGATAAGAATTATTTTACCATTCAAGATATGTTTATAGCATTTGTTAATGTAACTGTTTTCTTTAGGTGACATGTTTATGGCCTAATTTTGATGGTCTTTAATCTGTTGATCACTTTATCTCGGGTTGATTAGTGTGATCACTGTGATTTACAAGGGTCAATGTTTACTTTGCAATTTCCTTAATCCAGAAAATTTGAACTCTTCTTTTCTTGTGGCTTCAATTTTTCACTTTTATTTTTAGAAATCTTAAATCCACAAATTTAAAAACCCACGAACATGTAAATATTGCTCAAACCACGAAAATTGATACCCACGAATTAAAGTACTTTCACTGTAATACTGATAAGATATATTATGTTCTTGCTTTATTTAGCTTAAGTTGTAGTAGCAAACTGATGTTACGGAGATTTAGCAGTTTTCGGTTATTGTCTTGAATATTATTTTAGATAAAGATAAACTGTAAACAGCAAAAATGTTCAATGAAGTAAGATATACAAATATTTATACTCTGATTAAAATTGTTAGTGGCACCATAATGAGTTATTGCCCTTTAAAGACTTTGTTCATCTAGTTTGCTTACTTTTAAAAATCTCTTCTTTTGAAATTGCTGAATCAATTTCAGCCAAACTTAGGCAGAATGAGTTTCAGAGTATCTAGTATACATTTTGTATTTTATTTCCTTGTACGTCAAGAAACATAGCCACTATGACTATAGAACATAGGGGTTGGGGTTAATTTTTTTTTTTTGTGGGGAGGGGGGGAGGTAAAATTTCATTTACAATGTATTATTGTGAAGGTTGTATGTCTCTAGTTAATAAAAAAAAAAAATCAGCAAAGTAGATAAAAGCAAGGATTAAAAAAACAAGTGGTAGATAGTAAGTTTCAGATTCAAATACTGTAAATCTTTTTCTTGTCCACAATGTTGGAGAGAGTACATTGTTGAATATGCACATATGCCTAGGTAAGCAATTCATCTTCTAGGTACAGATTGTATTTCCCTTGCAATTTCTGACCATCAGTCTGGTCTTGGAAACACATTTTTAAGAGGTGTATATAAAAAATGTCTCAAAGTTGATATATCAGGGCTAACCATGGCCAGTAATCAATAAACAAGAGTTATAACTGTAAATTTGATTTCGTCAGATTTTATTAAATTTCCTACATTTAATCTTGTCAGATTTTATGAAATTTACATATGAAGCTTATTTTAATAATGTCTTTGATAAGGTTCTCAATCAGTGCCAATGACACTTATTTACAGGACCTTTGTTTTTGAAGATGAAAGTTTTCATAGTAAATGCCCAATATTATCTCATTACTTAGTTCAGTCATTTCTTGTATTAATAAAATTGAAAAAGAGAAATAATAGTTCATTTTTAGGAGCAAGTTTGGTTCAAATTTGTCAAATAAGCGAAGAAACATCACTGATAAATTATTCACTTGCAATTGAATAATTATACCTCTTTGAATCAGTATGCATGTGACTTTTAATGAAGCCCCTTAGCTAGAGATGGGTTAGGCATGAATGAGGCGTGTTCAGTTTTTAAAAGGAAAAGAATGTCAACATTGAAAGTGAAACAAAGGTAAACCATTGGATTGATTAATTAGATCCACAAAAACTCATTCTTATACAGGTAAATGGATGACTAACATATTTTTAACCTAAAAAATGAACTCAAACAAACCTTAAAAAATCCAATTGCATGAGTTCTATCTATTTCTATATTTATCTTTAAATAGGGTTAAATGGCCTTGGGCAGTCTTCATATGTCACCTTGCAAGATGGTTGATTAAACAACATATAGGCTAGAATACACACAAAATGCTGATACTTATTATGAAGCCTGTGCATTGTGAACTGTTTATTGTATACCGTTTATAATTTGGATATACGTTTTAGTATGTTATAAATCAAATATGAAAATTTTAATGGAAGTTAAACTTTTGTTTTAGGCAATAAAAGAAATAAATGAAGAGGAATTATCTTGGAGATAGAACAATATATTTATTAAATTAAAGATTGATTACAGTAACTAAAAGCAAGGACAGGATGACAGCAACAGATCTGTTTAGAAAATACTATATTTCAAAAGGAACAGCATCATAAACTATGACAGCACAATGACATATGACTAGTCAGATGGTAAATTGAATAGAAAGTTGGGATGTTTTGTGTTGGTAAATTTCTTTTAAAGAATGATATGCAAGGTTTATATGATATCTTTCAGAACGTATTGTATGTATTTATAGTATGTAGATAGATTGTAAAATTAAGTTTATATTTTTTATAGCCCTGTGATGAAAACCTATCCAGTATAAGTATTACATCTGCATTGTTAATTGCAGATTCCTTTTGGTTGAATAATTTCCTTCATCCAGATCAGTCAAAAAATTTTAGTGACTTATGAAGGGGTTTATTGTCAGATACCAGTATTCAGTTTTCTTGCTTGTTGACATGTTTTCAGCATGCTGTGTTGCCTTGTTTGTTGGTTCCCAATTCATTTTCATTTGACCTTCTCTCTCTTTTTTTAATCATTTAATTTTTAAAGATTATTTTTTAGCATGCTTTTTTATCTGTCTGGTGATTCATATGCCATTCACTGGATCTAAAGAAAGGATCTCTGTAAGTTACCCAAATTATATGTCAAGTTGACAAGTGAAGAGATTTTTAGAAGTAGAAACATGTACATTAATAATATTGTACTTTTTGGTACTTATATATATCTTGATTCAGTATTCATATTGTCCAGAGTGTTGCTGGGAATAAGTGGTGGAAGAAGTTAATCTAAAATGATCACTAGCCTGTCAAAACTTGGGTTGTGAGTTGTGGGTAGGTTGATCTCTCTTCCTTCCTCCAACGAAAAAAAGGGTTGCATAATAAAACCAAGAATGCTTCAAGTGGCATTAAAATATTAACATTCATCAGGTTAGGTATTTTAATGTGTAAGTTCGTGTTAACTTCTAAAGTTTATGAAAAATGTATTGTGGTAATATTGCTGTAAGGTTATATGTTCTTCTTTGTCATAATATTTCACATGTCATTAAACCACCTATAGATATACCTTGATATACATTGCACAATGTTCAAATTATGCTTGCAAAATGTATTATTAATTTGAATCAGATGTCATATATTGTATAAGTGTAAATGTGTATATTACTTGTCAGTAAGAACAATTGTTTTGATTTTTTATAAGTATTTATATATTAATTGTTTTTTAATAAAGAGAAAAGGTGCTGGCCATTTTTTTAGTTTTAAAAAAAGAAGGGAAGTAAAATGTTTTCGTAGAAAATAAAGAGTAGGTTGATTTGCTCTTATGTACTTGTTTTTATCAATTTTATTCATTTTGTCCATTAACACATTGTCATTTATATATCAAAAAGAACTATTTTAATTTTTATCAAATGCATTATTTTATATATTCGTTACAAACAGAATTCATTTTCAACAAAAAAAATTATCATCAAAATAAAAGCATGCAATCATATATTGGCAGCTATAGACAGAAAAGGCATTTGTTATTTTCACAAATAACAGGTCAAAAGTCCTAAAACTATAACTCATTTGTCTTTGTACAGTTCTTAATATTAACCAAATAATTTTATTTATACTTGTGTTTTTAATGTTTTTTCCTTTTTTAATTGTAATTTGTATTTTAATAAATGTTGTATCTTTTTATCAACAATAGATAACCTTGTTTTGTTGCATCTCAATTGAGACTGGACCAGAAGAATGAGAAAGTGATGATATTATAAGCCGAATGTCATTGACATTGCCTAGGAAAAAAGAAATCAATAGATTATCTAATATAGACTTTAAAACCAAGGCAATTTCTTGGCTACATCTTATCTCATTTTTTTTACCCCTCTTGTGTTTGTCTTGCCTTGCTTGATTAGGTCAGTTTATGAGGAACAACCAATGGAAGTTTAGTGGTATTTGGTATGCAGTTATACATGTCTTATCATTTGCCCGTTTAAATCATCAAGGACATAGTGGCCCTGTCCCTCCTCGTAGTTCATTGATGTTGAAAATGTTGCATTGTCGCATGTTAAATTTGAAAATAAGGAGACACGGTATGAATTTCAATTAAACAATTATCCACCAGAGTTCACCAAAGAATGTGGTGGATGTAAGCAATTATATCCATATCCTTTACGCTATAAAAGGCTGTTACATGAAAATTTTGAACAATTCAAACAAGAAAAACCAACAGCGTAATTGATAGCAAAATTTATGAAAAAAACAAATTTGACAGACTTCAACATTTGCTTTAAACTATCAAATTAACATAAATGTTAGATCATGCAAAGCTCTGATTCCTTTCACGGATTTGGCCATACTTTTTGGACCTTTTGGATTATAGCTCTTCATCTTTTATATAAGCTTTGGATTTCAAATATTTTGGCCATGAGCATCACTGAAGAGACATGTATTGTCGAAATGCGCATCTGGTGCAAGAAAATTGGTACCGTTAATTTTATTAGACATATCTGTGTGTCAACAGTTTGTTAGAACAATAGTTCCTATAAGTGAACTTGTTCAGAAAATTAGCTTGGCCAAGTTTCTATAAAATTTGTTTGAGATCCATAGAAGAGTTGTCAATCAATAACAGGTGTAACATGTTCAAACTAACCATGGAAACAGTTTTGGGTAATTAAATGTATGGTAATAAAATAATGGACTGTCAATAGGGTTTTTTTTTTTTTTTTTTTAATATTTTGTTTTTATATACAATTTTTGAGTGCTTTTATAAACTTCGAAATCTGAATATGTTTTTATGTTGTAAAATGCAAAAACTCAAATGAGTTTTTATTGCTTAAATTATTTTGATTTTAATAATCTAGAAAAGAGTTGTTATATCTGTATATTTGAAGATTATAATTGACATGTAGTAGTTGAAGACTAATTGGTTTATTTTTTATATTTGCAAATATAAAGTTTATGTGTATACTAGTATATGATTTGTATTTGTTTAAAGAGGTTCTATTGACAGGATTTTTTCAGTTGAATTGACTTGAACCCATTATAATTCAATTTGATGCTAAATTAGAAAAGTTATTAGATGCACATACTAGGTAGGTTATGAATGATATTGTTCTGTTTTGTGCACTTTCCCCTTCAGCTTTCTTACAATTGCAAAGAATTGTTTATTAACTTTAACATTGAAAATTCATTGCAGAATTTTGAGGTTTTTCTGTTTAAAACTCAGTCTATACTTATACTAAAAGGAAATATCCTTTCTCTCAAATCATTTTAATGCAGGTATATACATTTACTTTTAATCAGATTATAAAATATATGAACTTCCTGGTTGTTTTTTTAGCTTGAAATAGAACTAATTATTCATTTTCCCATGAAAATGTAGTCTTTTCTATTTTTCTCTCCTATGTGCATTTTAAAATATGTGTTTTTCACATTTAAGAAGGTAAATAGTAATTTTAAATTCAGTTTGCAGAATCTGCATTTTCCATTTTGTAAGTTTTGTATGAAAATGTTTTAATGAACATGCATAATATAATAAACAATTAAATCAATGATTTTCTGTATTATTTATTTTCATACAAAGAAATGCATTTAATGCATAAGTTTTTTACAAGGTTCATACACTTCGAATCTCCAAAATATGCTGAGGAGTCTGGGGAATAACTGTTGGTGTCATTTGCATCAAATCTTGGAAAGATATAAAAAAAAAAAAAAAATGAACTGCAAAAATGTGGACAGCGCTTGGAGGTATGCTAAATTGAATCATAGTTTACTTTAAATTAAATTGAAAAAGGGAAATGTGTTTTATATACTTTTAAAAATGGACAATTTTCACCATTTAACAAGTGCATGTGAACGTGCTATTAAAAGAAAATCCTTTATCTTGTCAAAATCTTGAGAACATTTTCATGGTTTACAAGATGTGTTTGTGCTGACCTGGCCTTGAAAGCATAAAACTTTGCTCAGTGCTCGGAGCACAAAAATCATGCTCAAAACATGAAATCCAGCAATTTGCGGATTGGTTGATTTTCGAGTCTGAGTACAAAAATCATGCTCGAAAGTTTTATGACCGTGAGGCCAGAACATTAAATGCACAGAAACATTGTTCTGCTAAGTCTTCCTGTATATATAATTTTTATTTGTGAAATTTATTCATAATGGAATCTGACCCCCATCAGACAAAGCCATTTTCATATACAAATGCGGTATGAAATATTTGAAAAACACACTTATATACAATCCGACATGATAGTATGTGCAATAGACACTAAATGTCTCCTTCCCAGACTTGGATCACGCAAATTTGAAGATAAAAGTTATTGTTTTTGAAGCTTTACTATCACTGTTGTTATTGTTTTTTCAACGATATTGTTACGTATGCAGTTACTAACTTCTAGACATCTCGTTAGAACATCGGCTGCCACACACTGTGGTGAGCCCAAGTGTGTGATGAAAGAATGTAAACAAACATATACTGGATATTATTGTCTTCACGGAGAACAAATAAAATAACAACTGATATGAAAAAGTTCAAAAAATGTATTTGGAACTCATTGAAAATACAAGAAAAATTATATTGCTCCTTCCAATCACTTACTTTTCATGTGCTCAATGCTTTAGTCTCGCTTTAATGGAGTCTAAAAGGTAATATGTATGCTAAATACGGCATCGGCAGCGGCGGTGTCAACAATGTATTAGTGTGATAAGGTCTAGTTTATGGTGATTCACTAGTGGTAGGTTATGATATTTGTTATGCAGTTTTATGAGCATTGGCACATCTCGTTTCAATCCAGATTATTTGGCTCCGTCCCCTTAGTCATTGTCTATTGACCGAAACTTTTGCTTAGTTTGCATGTATTAGTGATAAGGTCCGTTCAAATGGTACCATTAGTTGCTGGTTAATGTAAGTTGATATTCAGTTGTATGAGCATTGCCACATCTCTTTTGTATTCAGGTTATTTGACCTTGCCCCCTAAAAAGAAAATCACAAAAATACCCAACACCAAGGAAATTTCAAAACGTCCCTAATCAAATGGCAAAATAAAAAGCTTGAATATGGAACCATTAGTGGTAGACCAACGTTAATTGGTATTCAGTTGTATAAGCATTAATACATCTCATTTCCATGGGAAATATTTGATACCACCTCCTAAGTCATGTTCTATTGACTTCGAAAATTTTGCTTGAATATATATGTATCGGTTTGTTATCGGGACAGTTTAAGATAAACTGCTTATGAAAATTCAATGATATTTGTTTGGTATGCAAATTTATTGGCATTTGCAATTATAATTTCCATATAGATTACAAAGCCCCACCCGTCTTCATGGTTCAATGACTGACACTTTTACCAACTTGACAAATTAATGTTTGTGTAAAGGTCTGTTTAAAGGGATATCGTTTGCAGTTGTATTGCCATTGGTACATCTCATTTACATGGTCATTGTTCAATCATGTACTTGCAATCATGGTTCATCTAGTTTGAACATTTGCTTAACTTAATGTTAAAGTATTGCTATTTTAATTTCACCATCTGCACAAATCTTTGTGATAAAAACATATTTTTATTTTTTATTCAATGCCACGATCTGATAATAGTTATCAGAGGTACCAGGCTTTAAATTTAATACGCCAGACGCGCTTTTTGTCTGCATGTGACTCATCAGTGACGCTCATACCAAAAACATATAAAGCCAAAAAATTACAAAGTTAAAAAGCATTGGGAACCCAAAATTAAAAAAAGTTATGCCAAATACGGCTAACGTAATTTATGCCTGTGAAAAGAAAATCCTTAGTATTTCGAAAAAAATCATAATTTTGTAAACAAGAAATTTAAAAAAATGACCAGATACAAGTAATTGATATTCATGTCAACGACGAAGTGCTTACTACTGGGATGGAGATACCCTCGGGAACGAAACGTCCACCAGCAGTGGCATCGACCCAGTGGTGTAAATAGTTATCATAGGTACTAGGCTTATAATTTAATACGCCAGACACGCATTTCGCCTGTATAAAAATCATCAGGCTCACATCAAAAATAGTTATAAATCCACAGAAGTACAAAGTTGAAGAGCATTGAGCACCCAAATCTCCAAATAATTATGCCAATTACGGCTACGGTAATCTATGCCTGGGATATGAAAATCCTCAGTATTTCGAAAAATTCATCATCTCGTCAACTGGAAATTTATAAGAATGACCATATAATTGATATTCATGTCAACAACGAACTGCTGACTATTGGGCTGGTGATACCTTCTGGGACTAAACTGCATCAACAAACTTAAAAACTTATTAGTTTGTGAGGGGGAACAATTACTGAATGAAATATTATTTGTTGATACGACTTAATAAATTCACCTCATATATGTAAACAAAAACCATTTTAGTTTAGTATGTCTTGGGCCTTCTAAGACACACAACAATATTCAAGAAAAAAATATTAAGAAATCTAATGCATGGCACTTGTTAATATGTCAGGTTTTCAAAATAATTCTTTTTGAAGCAGCACTCAATTCCTGCAGGAACCTGTTTGCAATTACTATTTTTCATGCAAGTTTTTACTTTCTCACACAAAAATGTTTTAAAAAAAAATATGAAGTTTGTTCAAAAATATGATACAAAAACGAAGTATTTATGCATTAAATGATTTACAGAAAAGAGATTGCCATAAATACATCTTTATTTCTTTAAAATGTGTTTTGTCTGTTCTGAAACAGTTGTGTATGATCACAATATTAGTTGTTTTATTGAAACGGTCAGTATTTCATAATTGTTTATGCTCTCTTTTTTTTTTTTAATTTATTCACCTTTCAGTGAGTGGGAATTCTTGTTGCTTGTCATCTGGTTTGATTTCTGGTTTACTTAAACCATTAAGTAGCATCCCCTACATGCTCACTTTCAAGTGATTTGTTCTCAGTTTTAAACTTTGAAATCGGATCTTCATTTATGATCAGGGACCAGCAATCCAGAAAACTCAATTGCAACTGATTAAGTTTATAATTTGAACTTGAGATGGTTTTTTCCTGCAACAATTCACCAACTGCAGATATAAACCCCAAATAGGTAATTTTAATTGGCATATAGGTCAACGTTAATAGATGGAATATGGAAGTTCAATTAAACAGAGTTGCCTCATTTTATTCTGTAAAATTCCTTTAATAAAGTTTAATAGGAATAAGTTTTGATTATAAGTTACTTAGTATTAATGGTTTCGTATTTGTGAATTATATTAATCTAAACTTGCCAATGAAAAACGAAGTGGGTGATTTGTCGTTTCTTTTCTTCCTGTGAAAAATGTGGCAAGGATTCGTATAGTACTGTTCAAATCTTGACAAAGAGTACGAGAGATAATTGATAATGTACATGTAGGTACTTATCTAATAGGTAGGTTCTGTATAGTGGTAGTCTTTTTTTTTTAGCTATAGCGATATCTGTTTATTTTCGACATATGAGTTTGGATGTTCCTCTGGTATCTTTCGCCCCTCTTTTTGGATTGTAATGCCTCAGTTTGGAGTCAACCATTTGGATCGTATAAGAAGGCGGTTTTAATTTATCTGCCATTTGCTTACTAGAATTTGACCTAATGCATCATACTTTATTTCCTCCTAAAGGAGATTGACAAAATGCATATAAATTATGTACAATTACAAAGTTTTGAAATTAGGTAATAGAATTAATGTCACTAAATATTTTGAATTCAAAAGTATTTACAGTCTACAGTATGTAAGATAGGAAAATCCTTCGTTAAGGACGTCTAAACAATGCTCTGGTGTTAAAAAGTCCAATAGAGCTTCGTGATTGCCAAGCAGAAAACAGGACACGTACTCGTCTGATTTTGAAAGCAGTGTGTATAAGAAATTGTCACTAGTCATTTCTGATAATCTTTTATATAGCAAGTGTCTTTGTGTTTGAAGTTCTGTGCACATTGTAAATTGATGGTAAAGTGTATCTTGAACAAAGTGTCCACACAAGTTGCAGTTTCCGCTAGTCGGGGGAGTAGACCAAAGTTTAGCTACATGCATGTTTAGCGGTTCGAAGTCTGCCAGTATATTTTGCATATTGCCATATAAAATCATAGCCATTGTTCTCAGACAATGCGATGTTAAGTTCGGGGTTTTCAAGGAAAATGTACGTTGTATGGTTTACTTAGGTTTTGGTTATTTGGGAGCCTGTCGTCATATCTGTCTCTTCAATAACAGGAAACAGAATACAAAGTTTTATCTGCAAATATCTTACCACATAAATATTCAAATTTGACCACACGAGAACATGCGTGACGTAAACAGACACACATGTCCCCACTGTTAATTGAACAAAGTTAACAAATTGAGATTCATAAAACATTGATAAATTATAACAATCTAAAAGACATGCATATTGCCATGATTAGAAGGAAATGTGAAAAATAGGTTTTTCTCTTGAAGGAAGAGCATTGAGAAATGCTATATGAGTATAATGAAATGCATTGAAAGTACTATTAAAAGAAGAAAACAATACGAGAGAGGCGGAAGAGACCAGAGGAATACTCAAACTCAAAAGTCGATAATAAATTGACAACGTCATGGCAAAAAAATAAAAAGACAAACAGACAATCAACAGTACACAACATCGAAAACTAACGACTGAGCAACACGAGCAGAACTAAAACTATGCGTGCTCCGTAACAGATCCTGCTCTACATGTGGCATCCGTCGGGCTGCTTATGTTGCTTATGAGTAAAACAATGTTAAATTGTGAACTTAATATGTTATTTGTATTAAAAGGAACAATTACTGTGTTAATTTGGAAATTAATGTTTGTATTCATGAATACTGCTGACAAAAGGTAAAATATGTAATTATAGAATTGAAAAACTAGCAATTTCTATAAATACATATTCACTCAAGATTCGTTTTCGACAAACTGAAATCTTGTAAAAAAAAAAGTACACGCTTGAACTCTCAATAAAGTTCCTTGGAACAACTTTAGAATGATGTTTTCTAATTCTCTTACAGTTGATACCATCATCTATATTGAACGGGCAAAACGGACTTGAAAGGACTTGACGAAACATGATACATTTACTAAAACAACCACTATTAAACAAAATTCATCCCACTCATATATACAGTCCGCCAAAAGTTAAGCACCACCGAAATATAACTGGCAATATTTTTTTAACTATTGCAAAAAAAATATTAATGTTTGGTGTTATGAATTACCTTTAACATACACTAAAAAAATTCATTACGACCAAAAAGATTGCAATCCGATAAAGCAGTCAACCAACCTTTTATCAAAGGTCATATGTGCGTTTATAAATACACTGTTTCTCCAGGTGGTCGTGTAAGTGTTCGTACATTGGTCCGTCGACTTTATAGAGGCAAACGAAGAGCACGTCGTGGTGTATAGAGACCTGTACCTTCAAGCAGGCACTCTACCGTCAGGTTTAAATGGGATAATGAACATCTATGCTTGAACATAAGAACCTGACAAAACACTCATTGGTCAGATGGGAGTCAGTTTCCTTTACTGCCAGAAGACGCCATACTAGAGAATTCTCGATATCTGACTTTACTAACGTCATACATAAAGTATACGTAAGAAATCACAATTAAGACTGTATTTGAGATTGAATTGTCTCCCTTTTTCAAAAAAACAAGAGTGCACACACTGAAATGTCTCGCCTTCTTTACTAATCATTGATATTATGTTGATAGTCCTAAGTATAAAGCGTTATTACAACTGTCACATAAACTTAACATTAAACAAGATAGTTAAACAAAGACCAATGAACCATGAAAATGAGGTCAAGGTCAGATGAACCATGCCAGGCAGACATGTACAGCTAACAATGCTTCCATACAACAAATATAGTTGACCTATTACTTATAGGTTAAGAAAAATAGACCAAAACACAAAAACACTGTCCAATGAACCGTGCAATTGAGGTCATGGTCAAATAAAACCTGCGGGACTGACATATAGATCATAATATATTTCCATACACCAAATATAGTTGACCTTTGGCTTATAATATTAGATAAAAAGATCAAAACTTAAAACCTTAACTTTGACCACTGAACCATGAAAATGAGGTCAAGGTCAGATGACATCTGCCCGCTAGACATGTACACCTTACAATCATTCCATACAACAAATATAGTAGACCTATTGCATAAATTATGAGAAAAACAGACCAAAACACAAAAACTTAACTATAACCACTGAACCATGAAAATGAGGTCAAGGTCAGATGACACCTGCCAGTTGGACATGTACACCTTCCAGTCCTTCCATACACCAAATATACTAGCCCTATTGCTTATAGTATCTGAGATATGGACTTGACCACCAAAACTTAACCTTGTTCACTGATCCATGAAATGAGGTCGAGGTCAAGTGAAAACTGTCTGACGGGCATGAGGACCTTGCAAGGTAAGCACATACCAAATATAGTTATCCTATTACTTATAATAAGAGAGAATTCAACGTTACAAAAATTCTGAACTTTTTTTTCAAGTGGTCACTGAACCATGAAAATGAGGTCAAGGACATTGGACATGTGACTGACGGAAACTTCGTAACATGAGGCATCTATATACAAAATATGAAGCATCCAGGTCTTCCACCTTCTAAAATATATAGCTTTTAAGAAGTGAGCTAACACCGCCGCCGCCGATGTAGCCGCCGCCGCCGTTGCCGCCGCCGGATCACTATCCCTATGTCGAGCTTTCTGCAACAAAAGTTGCAGGCTCGACAAAAAACCATATCAAAATTCATTCAGCTATAATTTCGCCATTATCTTCATATTTTTCTTAATCTAATTAGGATATTTGAATTAAGACAACATTGTTGTACATAGGGAAAACGTTTATTTTCAGTTAGGGAATCATGAATACATTGGACAATTAAAACAATCTTGACACTGTACGTGTAAGTCTTTTTGTTTATAAGAAACAAACCGATCAAAAACCAGATACAGCCCAATGCCATTAATGGACTGTTTTATGCTTTATGGTCTGGCGTGGTCTTTTTGGAATGTTTTCGTCTTTCATTTGTTTTTCATACTTCGTCATCCCGGGCTTTAATATCTCAGATCGTTAATCTCTGTCCCAGCTTAGACTATTTCTTACGAGTTATTTAGTGTGAATTGTTGCAACTGTCTTTTTAAATTGATTTTTACCGACTGCTGTTGCATCACTTTCTAAACTTAGGAGAGCATTTTGAGTCGGTAAAAATGTTTGTCCACAACCATAAGTTATGCTCGGTCATATGCTACTCAGTGCTTGACTTTGCTGCTGTTTATAATATGTGTGTTTGGTTCGCACATGTTTGCTTTCTCGTTTTAATTCCCTTGCCTTTCCCTTTCCAAAATAGCGATTTTGTCCGTGCATAATTAATCGATCTTTAAGCGTACATGCACGTCTTCAACTTGAAAAAGCAGTTTCGATTTTTTAGTATTTATAGTGATTCTGGTAACTTAAAATTATTGACCATTAAACCTTACGAAAAATAATCGTAATTAATGGAAGCAAAGGAATGTATAAAGAGCTGATATCCAGTTTAGGATTCAATAACTGAAGACACTGCTATACATCTGTTGTACTTCGTTTAAAATGCCAAGGGTTAATTATTAAGTCAAAGCATATTATCATTAAACTATTATAATTGAAATAAAGAATCTCAAAATACAAATATCATCTCACTTTGTTGACCGTCAATCCACGAGTTTCAAACCAAAATAGGTTGTATCTCTAATTAAGTCACCAAAACGGAGTAGAAAGGTGATTTGGGGTCCGTTTTGGTGACTTTTGTGTTAGCATCCTAACACAGGATTACTTGTTTAAAGTTGTGTTTGACATATAGTTATCATATCTAGTATTTTGAAGGTTTTTTTTTCTCCGGAAAAAACCTTCAGATATACCTTATAGTCAAGTCAGAATCAACATATGTGTGGAATTATAAAAAATCAAAAGATAAATGTTTATGGTTCAGATACAAAACTTCACGCCAACATATAAATGTGTCGTATATGTTCTTGTTTGTTTATTGTCGTCAGTACATAATTAAGTCAATCTGAAATTGAGCCCTTGGTCTGGACTAAAGCTAAAAATGAAGGCCATACGGTAATCAATAGTTGCTTAAAATCAACATTATTTCCCCTGATAGTTAGCCATCTGATTGTTAATACTGTTAGATATCGACGATTCATCTTTCGTGGTTGAACAAAGGATTTTTTTTAAAGTTTTTTTTTTTTTGGCTTCATATATATACTTCATCAAATTGTCTGTACGAAATAAAATGCCCCTCCGCACCAAATATTTAAACACATAAAAAGAGGGTTCGTTCCTTCTATGATGTTAACATTAGAAAGTACACTGACCATTGGGCCACACTCCAAACGGAACACTGTAACCACGCTCTGTTGATGTAGACCATGAGTTGGTGAACTTACCGGTATTACAGAGAGGGTGTTGCCAATTTGAACATCCCTCACACTGAAGTGCATGCTTTCGAGGTCTAACATGTTGGTCACAAACCACACAAGGAAAAGCCATGGTGATATTAAAATCAATCGCATTCTGTCTTCTCTTTTATAGATAGGATTCGACAAATCAAACAACATTTCTCAATTTGAGAAATTTTAAGAACTTAAAAGAAAAACAAAGTTTGTATGTAACTATTTGTTATTACACAAGATGAAAGACTTGTTAGGATCACAGTCAATTGAAAGAAAACGCTAATTACTGCTGATTAATGTTGATGTCTGAATTGTTTTAATATAATTATACCCAATAATCTTGAAAACTTGTAATAAAAACATAATCAACCTAGTTGTTTTATACTCATCTGAAGAAAATATTTTTTTTTTTTTTACCGTACACCTTTAACATTATAATAAAAGTCTGCATTTTACCCTATGTACTATTTTTAGCCATGCCTGCCATCTTACTTCGTGGACAGGGTCATCAGACACATTTTTTTTAAACTAGATACTCTCATAATGATTGTGGACAAGCTTGGTTACATTTTGTCTTAAAAAATTACAAAAATTTAAGAAAAATTAGTAAAATTGACTATAAAGGGCAAAAACTCCTGAAGGGGTCAATTGACCATATTTATCATGTTGACTTATTTGTAGATCTTACTATGCTGAACATTATTGCTGTTCACAGTTTACCTCTATTTATAATAATATTCAAGACAAAAACCAAAAACGGCAGTTTCCTTAAACTTACCAATTTAAGGGCAGCAACTCAACAACGGGTGCTTCGATTAATCTGAAAATTTTAGATCACATAGTTATGTTGACCTGATAAACAATTTTGCTCTAAATGCTTTGGTTTCAGAGATATAAGCCAAAATCTACATTTTACTCCTGTTTTATTTTAAGCCATGGCAGCCATCTCGGTTGGTTGGCCGGGTCACCAGACACATTTTTAAAACTAGATACCCCAGTGATGATTGTGGCCAAGTTCTGTTTAATTTGGCCCAGTAGTTTTAGAGGAGAAGATTTTTGTAAAAGTTAACGATGACGGACGACTACACCCGACAACAGACGCAAAATGATGAGAAAAGCTTACTTGGCCCTCGGCCAGGTGAGCTAAAGAAATTGCTCATTTGGACTCCTTTTTGGCCCCCTTATTCCTAAACTGTTTGGACCATAAGCCCCAAAATCCTAAACATCCTTTTGTGGTTATGTTCCAGACCGTATGAGTATTTGGACCGTACGCGTACGGTCTGGACCGTATGCGTACTTTTTCAAAATACTCATACGGTCGGACCTTACGCGTACGGTCTGGCTTATATTAAGAAGTTGGCAAAGTTGATTAGAAACATATAACAGATCAATTTTACTTAACTCTCAAATTGATATAAAAAAGGTTTACTGTAATTGTAATTGAATAAAAAAAAATAATATTTAAATGATTTAAATTCACGCTAATCAAATCTGTTAATCTCATGTATTTAGCATGTCGATCACTCATTAAAATAGTTGAATTATGATCACTAAAATTGAAAATATCGGAAGTAATTAGTTTTGGAGATCAATTGTTTTAGAATATTTAGCAACTTTACCAAAAAATGCAAATGTTAAGGAACATTCACGAACTACAAAAATGTAAACGTAAAAAATATTAGTCCGTTACTCGTGGTAGCAAGTGTAACATTGGTTGAGAGTAATTAGGATCAAGATATATACAATTAAACAAGTATTTTAAAATTTCAATTGTTCATTTGTTTATTTTATCCGTGTAATTGTATTAATATTAATCATTTTAATAAGTAAAACTAAAAATGAAGATTGTGATTAATGTTAATTTGTTTAGATTTAACCCATATGACCTAATAACATGTATTGTCAGCTCATACTGGACCATACGCGTATACTCATACGGTCCGACCGTACGCGTATGGTCGGACCGTACGAGTATACGTATACGGTCCGGACCGTACGCGTACGGTCCAAATACTCATATGGTCTGGAACAGTTATAAACCTTGTTTTCAAATTTCATAAATTTCTATTTACTTGTATTTAAGTTATTGTCCGGAAACCAAATGTCTTCTGATGACACTGCTGACCATTTGATACCAATATACAACCGCATAATATTTTTTGTAGTTGTATAAAAAAGTGTATCCTATCCTTGTTAGCAAAGTATTGACACAGGATCTGTATTTTAAGCAGATCGGAGATTTATCTATAATGTCTGAGTTTTTTTATTTTCATGAATGAATGAAAAGGTTATTTCCCTCTCCCAATTCCCCCCCCCAAAATAATAATCTGTAATTTATGTCTTTTTTCTTGTTGATTCTTATTATTCAGGAAAAAATCAAACAGTAACTTTTTTGATAATTTTTTTTATTGACCTCCTGGTTCTATCATAATAACTGGTTCTGTCTTAATGTCTATATCCATTACAGAGTTATCTCCCATAGTTCTAGAAACTAACGTATGCAACTGTTCGCTGATGGCATTTGATAGTTCATCATCTGGAAGTTCTAAATTTAGATTCTGAGCCTCTTCTTGAAATTCCTGGATCTCTTGTCTTTCTTCTGAATGTCTTGCTAGAGTATAAGTATGTCTCTGAGAAATTTTCTGCCGTTTTTTCCAAGGACTTACATAGTTTATAGGTTTTCTATAAAACTGTCCATGATTCAGGAGTCGTCTTTCATTTCTGTATTTGTCACTGAGGACTGTACCCCAGGAATCCTGAAATATAAGATTTATAATTTGGTATAACATTAAAATAATTCCCTGAAAAATTTACATAATTCGTTCAAACAATATTATTTTTTAAGAAAAAATAATGAGACTGGCAAAGTCAATTGATATTTAGTTAAAAACATAAAAAAAAATATTTTACTGGACAGAAAACAGTACCAAGATGCACTTGGTCTAAAGGTATGTTACCAGGTAATCAATCTTCTCAGTTACAAACAGAAAATTGGGGTTTTGACTAATCATCATGAAATTTGTACTAACAAATAAAAACTTGCAAACCTAATGTAAATTAATAAACAAACAAACAAATTAAACAAAATGTTGACTTTTAAACAAATTTAGATACTAGAAAAACATTTGACAGCTGTTTGTCTAGCTCAAGACGTTTTCCAACAGCTTGAAACATCACTTAGCAAAATTTGTACCAGTATATAAAATATAGGCTTTTGTAAATCTACCTTTGCCTACTCAGATATGGACCATGGTGCAACATTCTCCGTTCATTTCTGAATTTATCATTTAATACATTTAACCACTGGTCCTAAAAATAGAAAATAATCCAGACATTAACCACCACCTTTTTAGCATTATACTATTTTTAAAATATGTTAAATCTATTGTGGGATATAACCTGATATCCTTGTTTTATCCTCATTTACAAAAAGGGAATATATGACATTGAATTTTTCTACAAGCTTTAGAACCCTTGGCCCAACTCCTTGGGGATCCATATGTTACCCACTAGAAGGCAATTTAAATGTTCTACTTCATGCAATGAATCATACTTTTGTAGTGGCAATTAAATTCCCAACCATAAAGATAATATCCAACTAGATCATATCTATTTTATAAATTATTTATTAATTTTCTTTCTGTCCTGAATATGCATGAAATATTCGCCATTGATGTTAAACGAACCATAATAAAATCAATGTACAAAATGATACCAGGATTTTCATTGTGTTCAATATCTTATCTTGGCTTAATGTAGATTTGAAAGTCAATAATGTATTTATGAATGAGTAAACGCGTAAATATAATTCAAGGAAAGTTCTACTTGGAGAATGAGCACCATGTGTTATCCACTCACAATAAAATATAACTGACAAAAACATGCAAAAATTTTAATTTACATACATGAAAAAGAGGTATTTACTACAATATAATTTTTAACACAATGTAGCTGAATAGTTTGATGTGCGTCTAATTTTGACATTAAAAAAGTTTAAACTTCATGTGTTGGAGCAACACGTCCGATGGCCCTGTCTTTAGAAGATGTGTTGAAACGACATGAAAATCAGCATAGCAGAAAGAAACTTAAACATCGTCTGTAACTCATCATAGATAACTTTCATACCAAAAATTAGCCCAGTATCTGAATCCATTTAATAGTAATTTACAACAATTTATCCAGAGCATGTAATTTCGTCACAAATAAGAAGAGCGGAACAAAAATTTAAACTTGATCTGTAACTCATCATGGTTTAAAACTCATACCAAAAATTAACCCAATATCTGATAGCGGTTAAAAAAAATCTGTATAACTGTAACTATCAACAATCAAAAATTTAAATTTAACTTGATCTATAACTCACATACAAAATATAGCCCACTATCTTTGGCATTTAGAAAAAAGTCTGTATAACAAGTTATCAAAGTAAAACGAGATATAAACATTCGCACGAGAAATATTCTGACTCAGAACACCCCCCCCCTCCCCCCTATTTTGGAGTAAAGTAGTTGCTCCTTAAGAAAGCCATTTGGATGATTTGCAATAGTTTAAAGTGTATCGATTATGCATTAAAAACATAGGCTGCATCAGCATGCTTACAGACAAGCAAAAAGAATTGCGATGTTAAGGATCACTTCATTTCTATCTTTTCTGTTTGTTTCAAATGGTATTTTTTTCTCCAAGGAGTATTTGGCAAAGTGTGTTAATGTTTTTTCTATTTCTAATTGTATTTTAACAGATCTGAGATACTACACAAACAAACAATTAACCTCACCCTTTTTCAGTAATGCATTTATGAGTGAATTGCTGTTTGAGTAAAAACCAGTGGCAAAGATTTTTGTCAGTTTCTACATCCAGTCGATTCAGGAAGACCTTTTCAAATGAATTATGTGCTCGGCAATGATGATGGATGAGTTGAAAAGGGGTTAATAAGGCTACATTAGGTGTTTTTATAACAAATAAATATATCAAGTTTAGACAAATATTTCTGTAAAGAACTTTATTAATAAGTGTTATAAGTATCAATTTCATATAAAAATCGTTTCTTTTTAAAATATACATGGGAAAATTAAAGTTATGAATGCCTAGTTTTGTGTACACTTAACCTACACAAGGCCTACATCGACTATCGACTGCATGTAGACAAAACATGATTTAAACTACATGTAAACATTTAGTTTTATCAATGGGAACGTAATTATGTTCAGTTTATGTGTGAGTTACACTAACACAGCACCGATTTTATGTTAATGTGAACACGGCCTTAATGACAGACAAGGGTAAAACTATATGGCCCAGAAAACAAAAGAGAACATGGATATTGGCCAAATTTCTGAAAAAGTAAAAGATTTTGAGAAATTTCTTAAATGTATTTTGGCTGATGTTTTATTGTAATTTGTTCAATATATGGCACGCATGGCATTTAATAAATTTTTTTTTTTTTTTTTATAAAACCCTTATCAATTTAAACTGCATTACATTCATAGTTGAAGCCACATAATTAAAATTGGCATCACATGAATAATTATGAATTGAATAGTTATGTTAACAAGCAAATAAAAAACAATTCAATTCAATAAAATCTGGTAAAAAAAATGTACACATAAACATTCTTACAAAATATACAATTTTCTGTAAAATTAATATTTCAAAGGGGAATAACTCTTTTAAAAGCATGTTGCACAGGGGACAAAAATAAGCCACTACTTACAAGAGATGATGCTTGACCTGGATTGGTTTTCTGGTCTAGCTTTGGAAAAGTAGTCACTATAGCTTTAGCAACTTCTACTTTCTGTTGTGGTGTTGGATATCTGTAAACAGAAAATTAAATTAAACAAATTAATTAATATGTTGTAAAAAAGACATCTGACATATTAGATTTTTTTTTATTGGTTTTAAATTTTGAATTGTTTCACAATTTGTCATCCCTGTTACTTTTATTGCAAAAAATATAGTACAAATGTATGCTCATTGCTGAAGACTGAAGAGTGGCCTATAATTGTTTGTCCTTATCCTTTGGTCTTTAATGTGTAGCTGTCATTAATATTTCTATAATGCCACATTTCCTCACTCTTACATAACATTTATTTCAATACCATAAAATTATCAACTCTTTGTATTACTATTAGGCTTAATCATGTTAATAGAAACATGGGATGGACCCAAAAAATTTGGCCCTCTAACAGCTTTGTGAGGAATACTACACAGTTTTTTTATTTTTCTGATATAGACTAGTTTTGTTTCAATTTTATAGGAAGATAAAACAGTTATAGCCATTAACATGTAAACACACAAAAAAACTAGTTTTCATTCCTTTAATATGTAAAAACAGAGGATATTTTTAAAATATGTAATGAGCAAAAGTAGTTTTCACACTGTTGGTTCTCATAAACATGGAAAGTATAAAAGTATTTGTTTGAAATACAAGGTAAAAAGTTCATAAGGAATTTTTTTAAAATGCACCAAATATGAACTTCAATCTAATCCATATTAGAAGAAAGCTAAAATTTCTGTTGGAAAATTTGCTTAAAACTTGCTTAATAAAAAGAATATTTCAGAAACAGCCATGCTAGCCTTGAGTTATTTTTAAACATTTGCAAATATGCTTACTTTTAGCGTCAGAAAACAGAAAAAAAAGGATATAAACTGTAGAAAATTGAATAGTAATTTTTCTTAAAAAAATCAACAACAAAAATATCAACTGAAATATAAATAGGAATATTAAAAAGAAAAAGAACTATCAGCAAATAAGGACAATGAATCTTATACATTTAAGAAGAACTTACAATCCTGTGTATTTAACAACTTCATTAAAGATTGTGTCTAGAAATTGCATTTTCCCTGGCCTGCTGACTATTCCAGTATTAATCATTTCTTTTGCCCTGGCTCCATATGGCAGATTTTCCAATGGGAATGGATCAGGAAAAGGTAATACAGTTTGTAACGACTGAGAGTGAACTCTTGCACCCATATAACTTGAACCTCTAGATTTCCGTAATTTTTCAAAATATTCCCATTTTTTACTTTTCCAAGAAGCCTCTTCTTCCATCCCTGAACCAGCTGAAAACACAATTTTATAATATTTTTTCAGTTTGAATTTCAAGTCAAAGCTTCTTATAGCAATCTATAATAGTATGAGTTTTTCTCCTTGTTGAAAGCTGTATATTGACCTATAATTGCTTACATCCACTTCTTTCGAACTTTGAATAAAACCGGTAGTTGTATCATTGGCATCCTTATCACATCTTCTTATTGTTATGTTGGCAATGTAGGCTGATTCTCATTATAGTATTGATAAAATTTCAGATATGTTTGAAAACCTTTAACATTTTAATTGTCATTTGTTTGCAATTTTTTTATTGTGTCTCATTGAATTGTTTAAAAATACTGAAGAAAAGATTACCTTTATATCTGTATTTGCCAAAACCTTTCTGAATTTTGGTTGCACACTGCTCTTCAACGTCGCCTTTTTATTATTTTTATTTGAGCATCACTGATGAGTATTTTGAATACAAAGTTATAAGCCTGGTATTGCCCGACACCTTAAATTTCCTATAACTAAAATTCATTACAAATTCTAGCTGTTTTCTAACAAATACTGCCACTGACAATTAAATTTACAATGAGATTTTAGGAAAACTTATTAGGATAAAATAGAGAATGAAAATGGGGAATATGTCAATAAATCAATAACTTTAATGTGGGGCTAGGATGAAAAATATTGTCCTGCATTTTTTGTTGTTGACTTTTACAGAAATCGTCCTCCTGCCTTTTTTTCTTTCTTGCCAAGTTGCTCATCCTGCCTATTTTTTAACTAAAAATTCCTGTCCTGCCTTTTTTTCAAACTTAATCCTATCCCCCCCTGAAAACTCAAATGGTATCTCCCTTATATTAATCATGTGTTGTTCATTATTGTATTTGCTATCTTCTTAGTGAAGTCAGTTTTTGGTCGCAAGAGGTGATAAGTTGACTTTTTATGTTATTTTCAAATGAGAAAACTGATAACCTTACCATTTATTTGATTTGTTGGTCTGATATCATTTGAGTATAATGTAACAGGTACTGGAATATTAACATCTGCTAATTCCTTTAAATCTAAAAAATAAAAAAAGCTAAACATTTGGTATTGAGTATCTAGTGAAGACTATGATAGAAACATGGGATGAGTATGCTGATACAGAGTATCAACTGTTTTCATTTTAATCCTGTAAAGTTACACAAAGACATGTAAGACATATTATATAAAAGCTACTTGAAGACAAGTTCACAGAAGAATTTATCAGTAAAAAAGAATTGTCATTATGAAGTTCATTTAAAATTTATTTATTTAGAGGACAAAACAAGACACAAATAAAACAATACTGACACAAAACTTTGACAAGGTTTTAATCACAGATAAGACAAAAGTTACCTTATCCATGTGGATTCATTTATTTTCGTAGGTACACTATGAATTAAACAGGATTTTTCTCAAAATTGTAAAAATTGAAATCGCATTTACATCTTAAATGACAAAATCACAATAAGAAATGCACGAAATAATTTCTGAATTACAGTAATATAACAATATTTTTTTTATTACTTTTTTTCAAATAAAGTTAATCATCATGATCAAAACTGTTTTTTTATTTGAGTTCTTTTCATTCACATCTAGTAAATAAATACCATTGAAATACATTCTTACTAGTTTCCTGTAATAAATGGTCATTTGGATCAAATCCCATGCAGCTATCTAAATTAGTTTCAGTCTGTCCAGTATCTAAGCTAGTTATTTCCCCTTGTTGACTTTCAGGATTGCCTGTTTGAGATTCCTCGTCTGACGATAATTCTATTTTTATTATCTCTTGAATAGTAGATTCTGATGAAATATTTCCAGGATTCTTCCCAAGTACCTGAATAATAAAATAAATGAGTTTAAAACAAGAATGTGTCCACAGTACGTCCCTCTACTACATGTATCGTACAGGGGCATAAAAAATAGCAACTGATTATGATATAAATCCATGATATTGGTTCCCCACTAATATAAGTACTTTCAGAGTATGTATATGTAAAATGCAATATATTCCATTGTTATAGCATTCTATGCCATTAGTTTTTCTTATTTGAATTGTTAAGACATTTTCCATTACCAGGGCTTTAATAGCTTTAATACTATGCAGTGTGTGTTTTATTAGAGTTTTCAGATTGTTGAGAGCTGTACAGTGTTTGACTAGCGTTTTCAGATTGTTGAGAGCTGTACAGCATTGTACAGTGTTTGACTAGCGTTTTCAGATTGTTGAGAGCCGTACAGTGTTTGACTAGCGTTTTCAGATTGTTGAGAGCTGTACAGCATTGTACAGTGTTTGACTAGCGTTTTCAGATTGTTGAGAGCTGTACAGTGTTTGACTAGCGTTTTCAGATTGTTGAGAGCTGTACAGTGTTTGACTAGCGTTTTCAGATTGTTGAGAGCCGTACAGTGTTTGACTAGCGTTTTCAGATTGTTGAGAGCCGTACAGTGTTTGACTAGCGTTTTCAGATTGTTGAGAGCCGTACAGTGTTTGACTAGCATTTTCAGATTGTTGAGAGCCGTACAGTGTTTATCTTCTACATCATTTGATCTTTGGTAAAAAGTTGTTTCATTGCAATCATACCACATCTTTTTTTCTTTATATTCTCATCATGAACATCAATATACTCAGCGTACATACATATTTTTCTGTCCTGAATTTTAAATATAAAAACAAAATATTCTTAAACATGAAAAATTGTATGACCAAAGCTTTTACACAATTAAAGATGTTTTCAATATATCTCAATAAGAAAAAGGCACATGAGTCATTAGGTCATATTGGAAAGCCTGATCTCTAAAGGAGTATTCCATTTAGTTTATTCTATTTAAGAGATAAAAAAAAAAGCTATTTAGTTGATCGAAAATGTGGTTTGTCTGTCGCAAGGCCTAAATATCATATTTGTTTATTTGTGTTAATCATGTTAATTTTTTTATAATTACATTGCATGACAACAATAACAAGCAGAGGTATTAATTATAAGAAATATCTTTAGAAATTGAAAGTGATAATAATAATAATCATGATAATGCACTTTTTAATAACGGAGAAGCTATTCAGTTTTCTTTTCATCATTAAATATGGTACCGATTTTTCTAGTACGTAGTCTATAAAATGAGTAAAGTTTTCAATTAAAGTACTAATGTACCTCCTGAGAACCTGCATAAGAGAGTCTTTTCTGGAGCTCCTTGATGTGTTCTGTTGGTTCATTTAGAACTATAGTACTTCTAGATAAGGTCTCTGACGGGAGGTCTTGTTTAGAAGCTTGAACCAGATCAAAACTTGACTGACTTGATAAACTTCTGTCATTTATGACACCAGATTTATTTACACTTTTTTCAATTTCATGTGACCATCTTTCCTGAAGTTGTATCTGGGAAACCTGTGTATTTCTAAGTCCCTGTGTGAAGTCTCTCTCTTTAATCATGTCCATGAATTGTTTAGTTCTATAATGTGCAAGTCTACTTTCATCATCACATGAAAGCATTTTATTTTCACTATGAGGCTCAGATGTTGTTGGTTTTTCCTTTCTATACATCGGAGAATGTTTTACTAATGTAGGCAAACTTTGGTGTGTGTGTGAATATGGTGATATTTGTCTTTGTGGTGTTTGGTGAGACTGAGGAAAACTACCCTGATCATGTGTCTGTTTAAGTGATGATGATGTACTCAATCTAGTCTGCTTTGAAGGTGAAGGTGAATCTTCCACAAATGATTGAATTGGTCTACCTGAAGATCCTGTAAAAGATGGCAAAATGAATACTGAAAGTCTGAAAAACAGCATATAGCTACTTTAGGTACCTGGAGTGCCTTCCTCCATTGGATTTTAAAATAGCAAATAACAATCTGTCTAGATCTTTAATGAAATATGCAAATTTTAAGAATTGTATGTAATTTATGTGCAAGAATTTATGTGTTCATATAAAAATTATGTGTTTATCATATTTATGGCTGTATTTCACCAAAAACATTTTCTTTTTGTTTGATTCATTTTTTTCAACTTTGCCATATAAAGGTAAATAACTAAAACATAAGGGGAGATAACTCAAATAAAATTACTGTTATAATAGTATGTGTTGTGAATTTCCATAGCATATTAGAGAACTATCTTCTTATATTTAATTTTAAAATTCTTTGGTGGATTTTTTTTTTTCCACACAAAATTGAGTTTTCAATGCATAAATTTATCAATCTATACAAAATTTGACAATTTTACACAACCTCTATATTAAAAAAAAATTGCATTACTTTTACAACACATGGTCTACCACGACTAGAAATATATATATAAAGAAAAAAGTCTATTTGGACCATGCGTTCTTCAACTTTGTTGATATGCCTATTTTAAAGGAGATCGGTATTAATAATATAGAGTGTTTCGTCAAACTGTCCACTATCTTTGGTTATTCCCATTATCCTTTTAATGTACAATGTATTATCTATGGTATGTCTATAAACATATAATCGATCAAATTTGCATAAGTTACCTTCTGAATGTGACCTTGACTCCTCATTTTCATGGGACTTCTCAGTACTCGTTACATCAGATGACTTGTTACCTCTCAACCATTGTGGGGTGTCATTGGCAGTATCATCTACAAACACACACATTGAAAATACACAATTATTTCCTTCTATGATCAACAGAATTATATCATTATTGTTGATCCATACTATATGATTAGTAAATAAATAGGGAATGTGTCCCTCTTGCATATCAAATATAAAGTTATAAAGGGACAAAACTGAAGAACCGTTACAGTGAAGCTACCCAAGTTTTGTACTTATTAGAGTTATGTGGTAATAAGTTTTGTGTAAAAGTTTCATATTATTTAGTTCAGGCCATCTGTTTTCCTTTTATTGTTTAATACACAAATCAAGTCATTAGTTTTCTCTTTTGAATTGTTTTACATTTGTCATTTCAGGGCTTATGTGGTATGGTTTTTAATCATTATCGAAGACCAATCTGTGTGTATACATGTACATATATATATATATATATTACCTTTAACGTAATTTTGTCCTTTGTGGAGTCAGTTGTCTCATTGGCAATCATACCACATCTTCTTGACTTATTTTCATATGTAAATGTAGATAAATGTTGTAAGTATCGTGATGAGTCGAGTCAATAATAAAGATGATCATTAAATGATTTGGTCATCGATACATGTACATGTATATATACAAACCTAGAACCATATGGCCATACACTTTGTACTCTGCAACTTTTATATCCAACCACATTACAAAATGACTCAGCATCCATGGATGAACGTTTCCAATCAAAGAAGTAAAATCTTTCTTTACAAATCCTAAATCTAACATCTTGTACTGTTAGCATGAAAAATAATCTGAATTAAGAAAAATAAATGTAAATTTAGTGACAATTATGTCTATTGAAAGTAGGGATGTCAACTCACTGAACTCAGTACAGATTTACTAATAGGGTAGAAAAACATCTACCAAATCATTTATGGAAACAAAAAAATTATACCTATGTTATGTATTGTGGGTTGTTGTCTTATTGATGTAAAACCCTCAACATATTATTACCTCTACTTCTACTTAATCATGTATTAGATAATACATGTAGTTCCAGGAACTTTATACCATAGTTAATAACTTATTTACTACTTGTACCAGTTAAGGCCCCCCCTCCCCCCCCCCCCCAAGTTAAGTAAACTGGCAATAATCTGGGACCTCAGTGGTCAAGTGGTCGAAGTTCATTAGTTCTACTGCTGTAATCACTGGCCAATCAACCCTGCTTGTGTGGGTGCTATCAACTACAATCTTAGTTGACTAGGATTGCCAGTGTTGTCATCAAAAGTCAATGGTTTCCTCCAGTCAATCAGGCTTCACTGACTTGTAAAAACTGACTTTCAGGTCAGGTGAGCTAAAAACACATTTAATGATCAACAAAGGGTTGAGGATAAGAACTTACTGATGCTATTAATTATTTTTTAAGAGTTGACACAAGAGTGCAACAAATTGATATCTCGTCAATCTATTCTGGGACGTTTCCAATTCTAAACTTTCATGACTTTGATACATAACGTCTGAACGTACAGTTCTGCTGATGAAAATTTATACTCTGACGGTACCGAGGTGGGGAAATGACTAAAACTGTAAGCCTCCAAAGGTGCTCTTTAATTTTTCATACCATAAGCAGATCCAGGTGGCCCTGGCCCCTCTTTTGTGGGAAAAATTTCATTCATTATATTAGGGAATCACTGAAGCATTACTGGAGCGGCCCCTCCTTAGGTTAGACAGTTGTTCCCCCTTATGAAAAGTTCTGTATCTGCCACTGCTTACATTTGTACCTACTCACATTTGGTATGTATCTTAATTTTGATTAAATTTGATTAATATTTAATTCTCCCCAGGGCCAGGAGGGTTTTTGATTAGGCTTCAGTCAGAATATAAATTAAATTAGTTGAGTATTATTTTGGTATTTTATACTTGGTACTACTGATCGATACTATACTACTTGTTGACATTCCTTATTAAATGATTATAGATTCAGATTCAATATTTTATTACATGTATAATGATTCAACATTCGGGTTTGTGTTTCAGTGGTTGTTGTTGCTTGCTCACCTTTGCTGTCTGTAGTATTTGCTTTTAAGTTGTTGCTTTAAATACATGTAAATCAAGCCATTGGTTTTATTTCTTATTTTGTCATGTACATTTATGTTTCATTTCTTATTTTGTCATGTATGTCATATAAGTGATATTTGTGCACTTAAGTGACCAATTGGCATTTGTCTGTTCATCAGTAATTAATTAAATTATCATAATTTTAAAGCTTTGAATAAATTTACTTTTTTACAATTTCTTTTGATTTAAGGTGGTACCTAACAGTAGTAACACTACAGGGAGATAACTCTGTAAAGTCTTCTTAACATTTTAATTACGTTGTGTTGTAAAAGGAATATTAAGCTTCTCAATGATCAAAATTGGTGTTTGTCAAACTGCTATATAAACAGTGTAATTTTTCTGACAAAACGGTTGGTTCAAAATTTTTTGAATTTTTATATTTTTGTTAAAGTGTCAAAGTAAATTTTATGAAAATTAAACGAGCCAAATCAATTTTAATGAAAGTGTTGGGTACCACCTTAAATACTTTTTAGATATTTTTCTTGAACTTTTTAGTTATAAACAGAGACATATATACATGTATATGTCTCTGGTTATAATGACTGTTAAACGTGTAGATTTTATAAGCATGCTAATTCATGTTACTGCTTTGCTTGAAGTGTATTATATATATTTTTTAAAAGACATATTTATAGAGACCTAGCTCTTATGAAAGTAAAGAATGTCAATCTTAATATATACATTGTACATGTACATGTATGCATTCTGAAAATGCAAATGAATGTACATTTATACATGTATATTAAATGTTTCAAAAAAGACATTTTTGAAGAATAATTTTTTTTATTAAAAAACTGTCATGGCATATGTTATTTTTTCTATTCAAAATTAATATACCAATATTGTATACTGAAAATCTGACTCTATATAAATAACTTAGCTATTTTGACGGAGCCAGAAAAATATGTTTTCCCTTTTAAAGTTATTTCCTACTGACCCTCCTTTGTGTATGTCTGGATCCAGGTTTATGCTCTCTATCGCAATTTATCAATGTCATACCCCGAATGCCACAATCAACCATAAAATACATCCTTGCACACAAATGCCATATGATCCCGTATGGCGTATTTAAAATAGGACATGAAGTGATTCAAGGTTTATACTGCTCATAAAATATAATCATTTAAAAGAACGATACTGACCTGTCAGTCTGTAATAATTTTAAAATAGCCTTCGTTTGCCCTTTAAACAAATCAGTCGTAAGTGTGAACAGTTGACACAAAGTATACCATTGTATCATACACATGTTGTGTGTAGCTTGACCTTGACTGATATGACACGCCAAGTCGGCAGTCAAGTTACACCTGCGTGTAAACCACGTGGTGTAAACATGATAAAGATTTTAAAAACAAGTTTACAAATAAAATAAAACCCGCAACTGTGCGAGGTTCTAATGATCTCTTAACAAAGCTTATCACATGAATGATCAATCAATGCGATTATGTACACAACGTATTTAGGCCAACGTGTAGACAAAAGACATTTATATTTAGTATTTACCAATAACTATTATTGTAGCCTACCATCGGCTAACAATGGCTAAGGACCGGTTATTTTCTTTCATTGAAAGGGGAAGAGAAACATCCGAATTTCTCAATATTTTATTCAAGTCACTACCTTCATATACTCAAGACCCTCCACTTCACACAAAATTTCACACCTCTACTATTCAATACTTTAATTCTGTACAACAAAAAGTTCACGTAGAATAAACTTGTTCCGAGTAAAATAGTAGGCCCCTACATGAGGGTCTGGATTATGAGGGGGGGGGGGGGGGGTATGTTATTTTGTAAACATTAATTTTTAACCTTTTTTTCTCTAATCTTCAAAAAATTAACCCCTTTTTTCTCTAATCTTTGTTTTGCCCTAGCTTTATTCTCTTATCTTCATTTTTCAGTAAGGGCATTATTCTTTAATCATTTAACCGGCCCATCAAAACCCTCCGACATGATCCTACATCAGTCATTGGAAATAATATAGAGCTTCAAGCGAGGAAGTGGTGTGTGACTACATAGAACTTTATTCAGATAAGACTACTGCGAAGCCATGTCTCATGCAGTGATAAGATATGGTCTCACCGAAATTCTTTCAAGTTCAGCACATTAATAATACGTGCATGTTTATGAAAGACATTTAGTGCAGTTGCAGAAAATTATCCGTGCTGGAAGAACATTAATTTACGATTTTCTTTTGAACAATTGAGCCGAGCGGAACGAAACGATTTTTCAAGTTATGACTTTCTCGCGCTAAATTTTTTTAATCAGTGTAAGGGGAAACAAAGATAATGGGTCATACGACTTTGAAAAGGAAAATATTTACGTTAGGACAAATTCAAAATGTCACCCTTGACTCCTATACATAGTTCCTTTAAACTTGAGCCATTGAAATATATGGCTCTTTGCTCAAGCATGAGTTTTGCCATTAATCAGACAAGACACCCGAGGAAACAATTATCACTGAAAATTAACAAAGTTTTTATAATATGGAAAATTGTATAATATTATAAAGACCTCGCGCAAAAACTGCAAAAACTGAAAGACATCAACCCTTTATTCCGTAATATTGTCATTCTTCATGTCCAACAAACAAACAGCTAGAAGATGTCCATAACTCAAATAGTAAAATATTTAACATTTGAAGAAAGTTTGAAGTTATAAATTAAGTACACATTTTAGTTAAAGATATGACATATCTGAATCAAGTGTTGGACAATTCTGATAAATAATCAGATTCTGATTTTGAAACCGTCACCAGATTAGCTATCAAATACCGAACTGCTCAAATCTTGTAATTTTTTTGTTTCGATGTCCCCCATCTGAAATTTTATAAAATTTAACACTAAGTCTGACTCTCCCCCTTTCCAAAACAGCAATCGATGCACCCTTTACCCCCTTTCATGTTCAAATGACCAGTCCCTTATAAACATGCCACTAGTTAGAACAGATGTTGTTTTGTTCGGATTTCACACTATATTAAATATTTATCGATTATGGACTTTTGACGAGGTCAATACGTTATATATGGACCTGTTCAGATTATATTGACCGAGGACGTAGAACCTGAATATTAGCCCAATATCCATGACTAAAGAGAAGGTATTATACATGTCCTTAGTAAGTCGGGTTTTAATCGTTGTGGGACCCTTACTTACAACAATAGATAGCATTAAAAACGTCCGTTTTGTAAATACCAACTACAGATTGAAACACCTCAAGTGTTGGTACCTTGAAAGCCGAAACTCAAGTTCTCTGACAGAAGAAAGATTCACGATTCATAATGCTGTATAAAATACAGTACGAAAAGGTTGCAAAATCAATCCACAAAAAAAGATAACAAGACATTCAAAGACTAAACGTTTCCTGTCGCCCTGCAAAACACAGTACAGAAAGAAGTTCCACGAGAACTATAATAGCACATCAGTAGACAATCTGAAGTTTTCAATTTCAAAACATCAATATCAAACTGAACTATTGAAGGCCGTACGGTGACCTAGAGTTGTTAATTTCTGTGTCATTTGATCTCTTGTGGTGAGTTGTCCTATTGGCAATCATACCACACCTTCTTTTTTATATTCACATCAAATTCGTACTTTTCATTTTTCCTCTATTTTTAATTTGCATATATATTCTGTCTTGATATAAATTATCTTCACGTGATGTTAGTAAAATAAACCCACAAATGAATCTATATTATCAGAAAAAAAATGATCATGATCTGCAAATAAAAAAAGGCAGTTATCAGAGTTGAAGAATGGTTCCGTAAAAGTATTCTGACATAAACAGCAAACATTTATTGGGAAAAGTATCACAAAGCCGTCATAAACGGGAAGCTTCTATTCGATACAGCGACCAAGATCCAAACTTTCATACAAGTCAGTATGTATAATGTAAGATTAAGTTACGGATAGGTGGAGCTACTTTCGAAACATTAACGGAAAACAATTTGACAGAGGACATTTGTTATATCAGGTAGTTTATCTTGATATGACTTAGGGGTCATCCATAATTGTCAACCATTTTCCAACGTGTACAAAACATACACTTGGGGGGAGGGGGTTAAAAGATAAACTTTTTTACAGTACGCTTTTTTTTAATCTATCAAATAAAACAGTCAGTATAAAAAAGAAGATGTGGTATGACTGCCAATGAGACAACTCTCAACAAGAGACCAAAATGACACAGAAATTAACAACTATTATAGGTAACCATACGGCCTTCAACAATGAGCAAAGCCCATACCGCATAGTCAGCTACAAAAGACCCTGAAATGACAATGAAAATCAATTTTAACAAGAAAACTAACGGCCTTATTTATGAGGGTCGTAATGGGGGTACCTTCATGACAAATAACGATAAAAGTTCCTGCAAATTACATTAACGGTAATTTTTGGTGTATGAAGAAACAATTTACACTTTCTTTTAGACGATAAAAACATCGACTGATTTTGACGAATCACGTATTTTTTCCCCCCAAAATGACGGTAACGATGATTATTTGAGACCTCTGATGAATCACGATGAGGATATTTTGACGAATCACGTATTTTTTTCCCCCAAAATGACGGTAACGATGATTATTTGAGACCTCTGATGAATCACGATGAGGATATTTTAACGAATCACGGTAAAATTTAAACCAATTTGACGCTAACGGTAGCCGAAATGACTGTTTGACGCCTGACGTTAAAGGGCATTACTACCCTCATTTATGTACAAAAAATGAAGAAAAGCAAATATGTAACACATAAACAAACGACAACCACTGAATTACAAGCTCCTGATTCGGGACAGACACATACATACAGAATATGGTGGGTTAGCTATGTTTCATTTTATTTTCGATGCAAATTTCTATATTAAACTGAAATCTGAAAATGGTTGATGAACACTTTTTGAGGGAGGGTGGGGTCCGAAAAAGTGTATGTTTTTGTACACTTTGAAAAATTGTTGACAATTATAGATGACCCCTTACATATCAGAGAGTTTTCCGGAAGACCAGCTTGTCGTCAATTTTTTAGCGAGAAGAAAGAAAACCAAGTGTACCTTTTTATTTTTTTAATCTCAATGAGCAGTAAAAATTGATGCATAACAAAGGGTAGCTCAATAAAGCTAGTACCGGTAAAACATTCCTAGCTTTATTTTAGTTATGTATAAATTAGCCTCTTTGTGCAATAGTGTTTCATGCTATTGCAAATATCTATTTTATATGCACAAATGGCATTTTTGTTTCGAATTACTTGGACCTGTGACCTAATTGTTGCTTACATCTACGTCATTGGTTTCTGGTGAATAGTTGTCTCATTGGCAATTAACCATACCGCATCTTCCAGTTTTTATATTGATTGCAAGAGTCCATTGATTGCTGCTTTGCTTGTTTTTTTGGGTTACTCCACCAATCACACATTATTTTGAAATGGGGAAAAATACTGGGGTTTTAATATAAAATATTAATAATAAAAACTCAATTCCCGATTAAAAATATTTTTTGTGTGCAAAGTGTCTGCTGAATTGATTATAACTAAATTATATTTTGACATTAGGGAGTTACTATTTACATTATTAAAACTTAAAGTTGAACCATGAACTAATGTCAAGGTCAGACAGGCATCTGCATCTCACATTGATTCTATAAATCATATATATATTTCTCATTTTACTCATTACACCACCATGAAATATAAAAAATAAACATATCAACATGACAGGAATGGGCACGAATACTGGCAAATGTAATCGATTAATAATTACATGAAGGTATTTTGTGCAATCGATTACTAATTGATTACTCAGATTTGTGTATGTAATCGATTGCAATCGATTACTTTATCAAAAGTAGTTACATTACTTTTCGATTACTGTCAATAACATGCTTCAAAATTAAAAGAAAATAATAGTAAGTTAAACACAATTACACGGCCGACACTCGGCTAACCGAGAGATTGGTCGGTTAATCTATATTGAGTATGCGGCTATATGGGAGATTGGTCTGTTAATCGGGTTGGTTATACGTCTGTTAAGAGTAAAACGCACAATTTAATGTTAAACTGTATCAAATATACAGATTTTTGGCATATTATAAGAACCAAATCAAAAAAAGAAAAGTGTCTGACAAAATGATATCTAACATAGAACATTTTCCACTTGTAAAAACATTTCATAGTCTACGCAGTTTTCAGTAAAATTAAAAGGCGTCGCGCAAGTATGTAGTATTTATGCTTATACGCATAGGAATTTTTTAATAAAAGTCGAAACAAACAATTTTAGATATCATTTAAAGGACACAAAACAGTACTTTGGGTCTAAAAAATAAATTTGCATTGGTGAATATTTCATAATTGTAATATAACGTGAATATTACCACGTTTTAGTGAAAATTATGGGAATAAAGTCTGTTAATGGGTTGGACAATTGAAATTGTGTCAGTTAAGAGTTATTTAGCCACAGTTATTTTTGCTACCTTATATTTTCCCATAGAAAAAGTTAAGAATGAGATGTTCCTAAGTAATAAAAAAAAATGATAATACGGTGCAACAATATCCTACGGAAGCGAATTAGCGCCACATATTTTTTTTTAAATTTTTCTTCCTATATTTGCGTTGTAACGCAAACCTCAAATATCTTGATTGCAATTGTTCATTAAGTTTTGTAAAAAATGTCCGTCTGTCATTCATTTCGGTTGTGATTTACTAGTAAGAGCATTTTTATTTTGACTTTCTTTGCATTTTATTGAAGGGTGTCACTTCAATATAGCGTGATATAAATTGGCCGCTGGAATATGCATGAATTTATTATTAATGTTTTCAATCAGCCTCAATTTGTGTGTCTGTTCAAAGTAGCACGTTCTCAAATCCGACTGAAAGTGTCTTTCTTATACAACACAGCTAGGGTACCGGTATAATAAATATAAACTGTACATCTGTCCAGTGCATATAATGTGTTGTCATTCTCATATGCACATGATATTTGTCACTGGACGAAAAACCCTAATTCGTAAGCATCCTCCAATTGGTTCTTTATTTCTATTGCTTAATCATATGTTGTTTACAAAAAAAAGTAAAATCACAAAAATACTGAACTTAGAGGAAAATCAATTCGGAAAGTCCATAATCACATGGCAAAATGAAATAACAAAACGTATCAAAAACGAATGGACAAGAACTGTCATATTCCTGACTTGGTACAGGCATTTTCAAATGTAGAAAATGGTGGATTAAACCTGGTTCTATAGCGCTAACCCTCTCACTTTAATGACAGTCTCATAAAATTCCGTGATATTTACATTGATGGCGTTAAATAAACAGACACAAAAACATCTACTATCTACGAACACATTCATTGATTTGAGTGTCTGACATCAGAAAATTTTATACGTCACATAAATTTGTCGTTCAATGTGCATACAAACGATTTAAAAATTTTACAAAGGCAATATTAGTCATTCTCAAGAAGTAAATGGAAAGGAGCGAATGCAGCTACATTTGGTCATCTTAAGTTTTAATACATTTTATTCCGTTTAGTTCCTTTCTTCATAAGTGTAGAGGAGAACGGCAGTTGTCCGCATGTAAACTTCTAGCATTTGTCACCAATATTAGCACATCGCAATCCGTTACTGTTTCAACACCCAGGGGTGTTTCATGTGTGTATTCTTAAACAATTATTATTTTTTCTCTCTTTTTTAGCAATGCATCACTCTCTACTGTCCTTATCTATTATTTTATATTCTGCTACTCCATCCAGATTATCGTGTATACCATGAGGGTTCGGATTGGAGGTGTTGTTTATTTCTGTATTCTTTAAATTGTTATGTCACGTTTCTTCCGTGACGTTTTTTCCTTTTACCTTTTATTTATCTTACTCATTATTCTTTCTCTATTCTTTATATTTTAGCATCCCAATATATTTTACTTACTGATGTTTAGTTACATTACGACGTTTATCTCTGATTTATATACTGGTTACCAATGTAAATGACAAGTTGGTGTCATGCATGACAATTAAACAGAATCCACATGACATATGCGACCATTCTTGGATGAAATTAACATTACTTTAATATAACACTTTTTGAAACCGTTTTTATCAATTTTCTATTTCCATTGTTTAAATTGTTCATTGTTCACAGTGGCGGATCCAGCCATTTAAAAAAGGGGGGGGTCCCAACCCAGAGTAAAAGGGGGGGGTTCCAACTATATGTTCCCATTCAAATGCATTGTTCGGCAAAAAAAAGGGGGGTTCCAACCCCCGGACACCCCCCCCCCTGGATCCGCCACTGGTTCATGTGTTGTTTCCGTATATTTTATGTTTCATTGCTCATGTGTTGTTTCCGTATATTTTAGCCGCTCGTCTTGAGCCCACCCATTTGATCCGATAACACCCCATATATAGCAATAAAATTATACTTTTATTGCCATTCATAACTCTTAACAGACCAATTAACAGACCGGGTTTTATACATCCGACCCATTAACAGACCAGGTTTTAATTAAAGATTGATTTATGTCACCAAAATACAGATTTTCGTGAAGATTTTTCACACAATGATTTCAGTATGGTTAACAAACATAATGCCTGTCTTTTTTCGATGTTTAAAATATTGCATGCACGTAAATTCAACCAACGTGTCATTTTGTGTACAGTTTGTGTGTGTAAAATGTGTATAAATTTATTGATGAGTAACCCGCCTTTTCATTTTATAGATCGTACATTGAAGCTAGAAAAATAATAATTACACCACTGGATTCAGTACATTGAATTGTTTTGTTAGACATGAATATTTTTTATGATAAACATATATTTAAAAAGTTATACAGTGAAACATGCTGAAATTTCAATGATTTTCTCGATAACACCTGATTAACAGAGACTTTAGCCAACCCGATTAACAGACCAACCGCCGATATAGCCGCATACTCAATATAGATTAACCGACAAACTCTCGGTTAGCCAAGTGTCGGCCGTGAATTATGTTGATCAAGGTTTGTATAGTGGAAATAAAGATCTTTACCAAAAAAATAATTAAAAGCATTGTTTCCAAATTATAAGATGACAGTTGTTATCTACATGGAATCTCTTATTGAGGATCAGAATTATTAAAAAAAATCATGAAATTTTGACTTTCAACATGAAGACAGCATTAGGGTTAGGGTTATAAATATCATAAGGGTTAGAGTTATATACATCATTAGGGTTAGGGTTATAGACATCATTAGGTTTAGGGTTATAGATATCATTAGGGTTAGGGTTATAGACATCATTAGTGGTAGGGTTATAGATATCATTAGGGTAAGGGTTATATATATCATTAGGGTTAGGGTTATAGACATCACTAGGGTAAGGGTTATAGACATCATTAGTGGTAGGGTTATAGACATCATTAGTGGTAGGGTTGTAGATATCATTAGGGTTAGGATTATATACATCATTAAGGTTAGGGTTATAGACATCATTAGGGTTAGGGTTATATATATTATTAGGGTTAGGGTTAAAGACATCACTAGGGTAAGGGTTAGAGACATTATTAGGGTTAGGGTTATAGAAATCATTAGGGTTAGGGTTATAGACATCATTAGGGTTAGGGTTATAGACATCATTAGGGTTAGGGTTATAGACATCATTAGGGTTAGGGTTATAGATATCATTAGGGTTAGGGATATATATATCATTAGGGTAAGGGTTATAGACATCACTAGGGTAAGGGTTATAGACATCATTAGTGGTAGGGTTATAGACATCATTAGTGGTAGGGTTATAGATATCATTAGGGTTATATACATCATTAGGGTTAGGGTTATAGACATCATTAGGGTTAGGGTTATATATATCATTAGGGTTAGGGTTATAGACTTCACTAGGGTAAGGGTTAGAGACATTATTAGGGTTAGGGTTATAGACATTATTAGGGTTAGGGTTATAGACATCATTAGGGTTAGGGTTATAGACATCATTAGGGTTAGGGTTATAGACATCATTAGGGTTAGGGTTATAGACATCATTAGGGTTAGGGTTATAGACATCATTAGGGTTGGGGTTATAGATATCATTAGGGTTAGGGTTATAGACATCATTAGGTTTACTGTTATAGACATCATTAGGGTTAGGGTTATAGACATCATTAGGGTTAGGGTTATAGATATCATTAGGGTTAGGGTTATAGATATCATTAGGGTTAGGGTTATAGACATCATTAGGTTTACTGTTATAGACATCATTAGGGTTAGGGTTATAGACATCATTAGGGTTAGGGTTATAGACATCATTAGGGTTAGGGTTATAGACATCATTAGGGTTAGGGTTATAGACATCATTAGGGTTAGGGTTATAGACATCATTAGGGTTAGGGTTATAGATATCATTAGGGTTAGGGTTATAGACATCATTAGGTTTACTGTTATAGACATCATTAGGGTTAGGGTTATAGATATCATTTGGGTTAGGGTTATAGACATCATTAGGTTTACTGTTATAGACAGCATTAGGGTTAGGGTTATAGACATCATTATGATTAGGGTTATAGACATCATTAGGGTTAGTGTTATAGACATCATTAGGGTTAGGGTTATAGACAGCATTAGGGTTAGGGTTATAGACATCACTAGGGTAAGGGTTAGAGACATTATTAGGGTTAGGGTTATAGACATCATTAGGGTTAGGGTTATAGACATCATTAGGGTTAGGGTTATAGACATCATTAGGGTTAGGGTTATAGACATCATTATGATTATGGTTATAGACATCATTAAGGTTAGGGTTATAAACATCATTAGGGTAAGGGTTATATATATATATATATATATATATCATTAGGGTTATTGTTATATATATCATTAGGGTTAGGGTTAGAGATATCATTAGGGTTAGGGTTATAGACATCATTAGCGTTATAGATATCATTAGGGTTAGGGTTATAGATATCATTAGGGTAAGGGTTATAGACATTATTAGGGTTAGGGTTATATATATCATAGGGTTAGGGTTATAGACATCATTAGGTTTAGGGTTATATACATCATTAGGGTTAGGGTTATAGATATCATTAGGGTTAAAGACATCATTAGGGTTAGGGTTATAGACATCATTTGGGTTATAGACAGCATCAGGGTTATAGATATAATTAAGATTAAAGACATCATTAGGGTTAGGGTTATAGACATCATTAGGGTTAGGGTTATAGACAGCATAAGGGTTAGGGTTATAGATATCATTAGGGTTAAAGACATCATTAGGGTTAGGGTTATAGACATCATTTGGGTTATAGACAGCATCAGGGTTATAGATGTAATTAAGATTAAAGACATCATTAGGGTTAGGGTTATAGACATCATTAGGGTTAGGGTTATAGACAGCATAAGGATTAGGGTTATAGATAGCATTAGGGTTAGGGTTATAAACATCATTAGGAATAGGGTTAAAGACATCATTAGGGTTATATATATAATTAGGGTTAGGGTTTTAGACATCATTAGGGTTAGGGTTATAGACATCATTAGGTTTAGGGTTATATATATCATTAGGGTTAGGGTTATAGATATCATTAGGGTTAGGGTTATATATATCATTAGGGTTAGGGTTAGAGACATCATTAGGTTTAGGGTTATATACATCATTAGGGTTAGAGTTATTTACATCATTAGGGTTAGTGTTATAGACATCATTAGGGTTAGGGTTATAGACATTATTAGATTTAGTGTTATAGACATCATTAGGGTTAGGGTTATAGATATCATTAGGGTTAAAGACATCATTAGGGTTAGGGTTATGGACATCATTAGGGTTAGGGTTATAGACATCATTAGGGTAAGGGTTATAGATATCATTAGGGTTAGGGTTATATATATCATTAGGGTTAGGGTTATAGATATCATTAGGGTTAGGGTTATATATATCATTAGGGTTAGGGTTATAGACATCATTAGGGTTAGGGTTATAGACATCATTAGGGTTAGAGTTATAGATATCATTAGGGTTAGGGTTATAGACATCATTAGTGTTATAGACAGCATTAGGGTTAGGGTTATAGACATCATTATGATTAGGGTTATAGACATTATTAGGGTTAGGGTTATAGAGATCATTAGGGTTATGGTTATAGACATCATTATGATCAGGGTTATAGACATCATTAGGGTTAGGGTTATAGATATCATTAGGGTTAGGGTTATAGACATCATTAGGGTTATAGACTTCACTAGGGTAAGGGTTATAGACATCATTAGGATTAGGGTTATAGACATCATTAGGGTAAGGGTTATATATATTATTAGGGTTAGGGTTATAGACATCATTAGGGTTATAGACAGCAATAGTTTTATAGACATCATTAGGGTTATAGACATCATTAGGGTTAGGGTTATAGACATCATTAGGTATAGACATCATAAGTGGTAGGGTTATTGATATCATAAGGGTTATCGTTAAAGACGTCATTAGGGTTATAGACATCATTAGGGTTGTAGACATCATTAGGGTTAGGGTTATAGATATCATTAGGGTTAGGGTTATAGACATCATTAGGAATAGGGTTAAAGACATCATTAGGGTTATATATATATTTAGGGTTAGGGTTTTAGACATCATTAGGGTTAGGGTTATAGACATCATTAGGTTTAGGGTTATATACATCATTAGGATTAGGGCTATAGACATCATTAGGGTTAGGATTATAGACAGCATTAGGGTTAGGGTTATAGACATCATTAGGGTTATAGACATCATTAGGGTTATAGACATCATTAGGGTTATAGACATCATTAGGGTTATAGACATCATTAGGGTTAGGGTTATAGACATCATTTTGGTTAGGGTTATAGACAACATTAGGGCTAGGGTTATAGACATCATTAGGGTTAGGGTTATACACATCATTAGGGTTAAAGATAGCATTAGGGTTATAGACATCATTAGGGTTAAAGACATCATTAGGGTTAGGGTTATATATATCATTAGGGTTAGGGCTATAGACATCATTAGTGTTAGGGTATTAGATATCATTAGGGATAGGGTTATAGACATCATTACGGTTACGGTTATAGACATCATTAGGGTTTTAGATATCATTACGGTTATAGACATCATTAGGGTTAAAGACATCATTAGGGTTAGGGTTATAGAGAGCATCAGGGTTATAGATATCATTAAGGTTAAAGACATCATTAGGGTTAGGGTTATAGACATCATTAGGGTTCTAGATATCATTAAGGTTATAGACATCATTAGGGTTATAGACAGCATCAGGGTTATATATATCATTAAGGTTAAAGACATCATTAGGGTTAGGGTTATAGACATCATTTGGGTAATAGACAGCATCAGGGTTATATATATAATTAAGATTAAAGACATCATTAGGGTTAGGGTTATAGACATCATAAGGGTTAGGGTTATAGACAGCATAAGGGTTAGGGTTATAGATATCATTAGGGTTAGGGTTATAGATATCATTAGGGTTAAAGACATCATAAGGGTTAGGGTTACAGATATCATTAGGATTGGGGTTATAGACATCATTATGGTTAGGGTTATATATATCATTAGGGTAAGGGTTATAGACAACATTAGGGTTAGGGTTATAGACATCATTAGGGTTATAGACATCACTACGGTTAGGGTTATAGATATCATTTGGGTTAGGGTTATAGACAGCATTAGGGTTAGGGTTATAGACATCATTAGGGTTAGGGTTATACACATCATTAGGATTAGAGATATCATTAGGGTTATAGACATCATAAGGGTTATAGACGTCATTAGGGTTAGGGTTATAGAGATCTTTAGGGTTAGGGTTATAGACATCTTTAGTGTTAGGGTTATAGATATCATTAGGGTTAGGGTTATAGACATCATTAGGGTTACGGTTTGAACATTTGATAAATATGAGTTATTTCTGAATAAAAAATGTATAAATTTTTGAGATACTTTTAAAATATAGAAATTACAAATCACTGATTTAACAAAAAATAATTTGTGTTTAGGGTTATAGACATCATTAGGTTAAGTGTTATAGACATCATTAGGGTTGGGGTTATAGACATCATTATGATTATGGTTATAGACATCATTAAGGTTAGGGTTGTAAACATCATTAGGGTAAGGGTTATATATATCATTAGGGTTAGGGTAATAGACAGCATTAGGGTTAGGGTTATATATATATATATCATTAGGGTTATGGTTATATATATCATTAGTGTTAGGGTTAGAGATATCATTAGGGTTAGGGTTATAGACATCATTAGCGTTATAGATATCATTAGGGTTAGGGTTATAGATATCATTAGGGTAAGGGTTATAGACATTATTAGGGTTAGGGTTATATATATCATTAGGGTTAGGGTTATAGACATCATTAGGTTTAGGGTTATATACATCATTAGGGTTAGAGTTATAGACATCATTAGGGTTAGTGTTATAGACATCATTAGGGTTAGGGTTATAGACATCATTAGATTTAGTGTTATAGACATCATTAGGGTTAGGGTTATAGATATCATTAGGGTTAAAGACATCCTTAGGGTTAGGGTTATAGACATCATTAGGGTTAGGGTTATAGACATCATTAGGGTAAGGGTTATAGATATCATTAGGGTTAGGGTTATATATATCATTAGGGTTAGGGTTATAGATATCATTAGGGTTAGGGTTATATATATCATTAGGGTTAGGGTTATAGACATCATTAGGTTTAGGGTTATATACATCATTAGGGTTAGAGTTATAGACATCATTAGGGTTAGTGTTATAGACATCATTAGGGTTAGGGTTATAGACATCATTAGATTAAGTGTTATAGACATCATTAGGGTTAGGGTTATAGATATCATTAGGATTAAAGACATCATTACGGTTAGGGTTATAGACATCATTAGGGTTAGGGTTATAGACATCATTAGGGTAAGGGTTATAGATATCATTAGGGTTAGGGTTATATATATCATTAGGGTTAGGGTTATAGATATCATTAGGGTTAGGGTTATATATATCATTAGGGTTAGGGTTATAGACATCATTAGGGTAAGGGTTATAGACATCACTAGGGTTAGGGTTATAGACATCATTAGTGTTATAGACAGCATTAGGGTTAGGGTTATAGACATCATTATGATTAGGGTTATAGACATTATTAGGGTTAGGGTTATAGACATCATTAGGGTTATGGTTATAGACATCATTATGATCAGGGTTATAGACATCATTAGGGTTAGGGTTATAGATATCATTAGGGTTAGGGTTATAGACATCATTAGGATTAGGGTTATAGACATCATTAGGGTGAGGGTTATATATATTATTAGGGTTAGGGTTATAGACATCATTAGGAATAGGGTTAAAGACATCATTAGGGTAATATATATAATTAGGGTTAGGGTTTTAGACATCATTAGGGTTAGGGTTATAGACATCATTAGGTTTAGGGTTATATACATCATTAGGATTAGGGCTATAGACATCATTAGGGTTAGGATTATAGACAGCATTAGGGTTAGGGTTATAGACATCATTAGGGTTATAGACATCATTAGGGTTAGGGTTATAGACATCATTTGGGTTAGGATTATAGACAGCATTAGGGTTAGGGTTATAGACATCATTAGGGTTAGGGTTATACACATCATTAGGGTTAAAGATATCATTAGGGTTATAGACTTCATTAGGGTTAAAGACATCATTATGGTTAGGGTTATATATATCATTAGGGTTAGGGCTATAGACATCATTAGTGTTAGGGTATTAGATATCATTAGGGTTATGGTTATAGACATCATTACGGTTACGGTTATAGACATCATTAGGGTTTTAGATATCATTACGGTTATAGACATCATTAGGGTTAAAGACATCATTAGGGTTAGGGTTATAGAGAGCATCAGGGTTATAGATATCATTAAGGTTAAATACATCATTAGGGTTAGGGTTATAGACATCATTAGGGTTTTAGATATCATTAAGGTTATAGACATCATTAGGGTTATAGATAGCATCAGGGTTATATATATCATTAAGGTTAAAGACATCTTTAGGGTTAGGGTTATAGACATCATTTGGGTTATATATATCATTAAGGTTAAAGACATCTTTAGGGTTAGGGTTATAGACATCATTTGGGTTATAGACAGCATCAGGGTTATAGATATAATTAAGATTAAAGACATCATTAGGGTTAGGGTTATAGACATCATTAGGGTTAGGGTTATAGACAGCATAAGGGTTAGGGTTATAGATATCATTACGGTTAGGGTTATAGATATCATTAGGGTTAAAGACATCATTAGGGTTAGGGTTACAGATATCATTAGGATTGGGGTTATAGACATCATTAGGGTTAGGGTTATATATATCATTAGGGTAAGGGTTATAGACAACATTAGGGTTAGGGTTATAGACATCATTAGGATTATAGACATCATTACGGTTAGGGTTATAGACATCATTTGGGTTAGGGTTATAGACAGCATTAGGGTTAGGGTTATAGACATCATTAGGGTTAGGGTTATACACATCATTAGGATTAAAGATATCATTAGGGTTATAGACATCATAAGGGTTAAAGACGTCATTAGGGTTAGGGTTATAGATATCATTAGGGTTAGGGTTATAGACATCTTTAGTGTTAGGGTTATAGATATCATTAGGGTTAGGGTTATAGACATCATTAGGATTACGGTTTGAACATTTGATAAATATGAGTTATTTCTGAATAAAAAATGTATAAATTTTTGAGATATTTTTAAAATATAGAAATTACAAATCACTGATTTAACAAAAAATAATTTGTGTTTAGGGTTATAGACATCATTAGGTTTACTGTTATAGACATCATTAGGGTTGAGGTTATAGACATCAGTATGATTATGGTTATAGACATCATTAAGGTTAGGGTTATAAACATCATTAGGGTAAGGGTTATATATATCATTAGGGTTAGGGTAATAGACAGCATTAGGGTTAGAGTTATATATATATATATCATCAGGGTTATGGTTATATATAACATTAGGGTTAGGGTTAGAGATATCACTAGGGTTAGGGTTATAGACATCATTAGCGTTATAGATATCATTAGGGTTAGGGTTATAGATATCATTAGGGTAAGGGTTATAGACATTATTAGGGTTAGGGTTATATATATAATTAGGGTTAGGGTTATAGACATCATTAGGTTTAGGGTTATATACATCATTAGGGTTAGAGTTATAGACATCATTAGGATTAGTGTTATAGACATCATTAGGGTTAGGGTTATAGACATCATTAGGGTTAGGGTTATAGACATCATTAGATTAAGTGTTATAGACATCATTAGGGTTAGGGTTATAGACTTCACTAGGGTAAGGGTTATAGACATCATTAGGGTAAGGGTTATAGATATCATTAGGGTTAGGGTTATATATATCATTAGGGTTAGGGTTATAGATATCATTAGGGTTAGGGTTATATATATCATTAGGGTTAGGGTTATAGACATCATTAGGGTTAGGGTTATAGACATCATTAGGGTAAGGGTTATAGATATCATTAGGGTTAGGGTTATATATATCATTAGGGTTAGGGTTATAGATATTATTAGGGTTAGGGTTATATATATCATTAGGGTTAGGGTTATAGACATCATTAGGGTTAGGGTTATAGACATCATTAGGGTTAGGGTTATAGACATCATTAGGGTTAGGGTTATAAATATCATTAGGATTAGGGTTATAGACATCATTAGTGTTATAGACAGCATTAGGGTTAGGGTTATAGACATCATTAGGATTAGGGTTATAGACATCATTAGGGTTAGGGTTATATATATTATTAGGGTTAGGGTTATAGACATCATTAGGGTTATAGACAGCATTAGTTTTATAGACATCATTAGGGTTATAGACATCATTAGGGTTAGGGTTATAGACATCATTAGGTATAGACATCATTAGTGGTAGGGTTATTGATATCATTAGGGTTATCGTTAAAGAGATCATTAGGGTTATAGACATCATTAGGATTGTAGACATCATTAGGGTTACGGTTATAGATATCATTAGGGTTAGGGTTATAGACATCATTAGAAATAGGGTTAAAGGCATCATTAGGGTTATATATATAATTAGGGTTAGGGTTTTAGACATCATTAGGGTTAGGGTTATAGACATCATTAGGTTTAGGGTTATATACATCATTAGGATTAGGGCTATAGACATCATTAGGCTTAGGATTATAGACAGCATTAGAGTTAGGGTTATAGACATCATTAGGGTTATAGACATCATTAGGGTTAGGGTTATAGACATCATTTGGGTTAGGGTTATAGACAGCATTAGGGTTAGGGTTATATACATCATTAGGATTAGGGCTATAGACATCATTAGGGTTAGGATTATAGACAGCATTAGGGTTAGGGTTATAGACATCATTAGGGTTATAGACATCATTAGGGTTAGGGTTATAGACATCATTTGGGTTAGGGTTATAGACAGCATTAGGGTTAGGGTTATAGACATCATTAGGGTTAGGGTTATACACATCATTAGGGTTAAAGATATATTTAGGGTTATAGACTTCATTAGGGTTAAAGACATCATCAGGGTTAGGGTTATATATATTATTAGGGTTAGGGCTATAGACATCATTAGTGTTAGGGTATTAGATATCATTAGGGTTAGGGTTATAGACATCATTACGGTTACGGTTATAGACATCATTAGGGTTTTAGATATCATTACGGTTATAGACATCATTAGGGTTAAAGACATCATTAGGGTTAGGGTTATAGAGAGCATCAGGGTTATAGATATCATTAAGGTTAAAGACATCATTAGGGTTAGGGTTATAGACATCATTAGGGTTTTAGATATCATTAAGGTTATAGACATCATTAGGGTTATAGACAGCATCAGGGTTATATATATCATTAAGGTTAAAGACATCTTTAGGGTTAGGGTTATAGACATCATTTGGGTTATAGACAGCATCAGGGTTATAGATATAATTAAGATTAAAGACATCATTAGGGTTAGGGTTATAGACATCATTAGGGTTAGGGTTATAGACAGCATAAGGGTTAGGGTTATAGATATCATTACGGTTAGGGTTATAGATATCATTAGGGTTAAAGACATCATTAGGGTTAGGGTTACAGATATCATTAGGATTGGGGTTATAGACATCATTAGGGTTAGGGTTATATATATCATTAGGGTAAGGGTTATAGACAACATTAGGGTTAGGGTTATAGACATAATTAGGGTTAGGGTTATAGACATCATTATGATTAGGGTTATAGACATCATTAGGGTTAGGGTTTTAGAAATCATTAGGGTTATAGACATCATTAGGGTTTTAGAAATCATTACGGTTATAGACATCAATAGGGTTAGGGTTAAAGAGATTATCAGGGTTAGGGCTATAGACATCATTCTGGTTATATACAACATTAGGTTAGGGTTATATACATCATTAGGGTTAGGGTTAGAGACATTACTAGGGTTAGGGTTATAGACATCATAAGGGTTAGGATTATAGACATCATTAAGGTTAGGGTTATAGACAGCATTAGGGTTAGGGTTATAGACATTATTAGGGTTAAAGATAGCATTAGGGTTATAGACATCATTAGGGTTAAAGACATCATTAGGGTTAGGGTTATATATATCATTAGGGTTAGGGCTATAGACATCATTAGTGTTAGGGTATTAGATATCATTAGGGTTAGGGTTATAGACATCATTACGGTTACGGTTATAGACATCATTAGGGTTTTAGATATCATTACGGTTATAGACATCATTAGGGTTAAAGACATCATTAGGGTTAGGGTTATAGAGAGCATCAGGGTTATAGATATCATTAAGGTTAAAGACATCATTAGGGTTAGGGTTATAGACATCATTAGGGTTCTAGATATCATTAAGGTTATAGACATCATTAGGGTTATAGACAGCATCAGGGTTATATATATTATTAAGGTTAAAGACATCATTAGGGTTAGGGTTATAGACATCATTTGGGTAATAGACAGCATCAGGGTTATATATATAATTAAGATTAAAGACATCATTAGGGTTAGGGTTATAGACATCATAAGGGTTAGGGTTATAGACAGCATAAGGGTTAGGGTTATAGATATCATTAGGGTTAGGGTTATAGATATCATTAGGGTTAAAGACATCATAAGGGTTAGGGTTACAGATATCATTAGGATTGGGGTTATAGACATCATTAGGGTTAGGGTTATATATATCATTAGGGTAAGGGTTATAGACAACATTAGGGTTAGGGTTATAGACATCATTAGGGTTATAGACATCATTACGGTTAGGGTTATAGACATCATTTGGGTTAGGGTTATAGACAGCATTAGGGTTAGGGTTATAGACATCATTAGGGTTAGGGTTATACACATCATTAGGATTAAAGATATCATTAGGGTTATAGACATCATAAGGGTTAAAGACGTCATTAGGGTTAGGGTTATAGATATCATTAGGGTTAGGGTTATAGACATCTTTAGTGTTAGGGTTATAGATATCATTAGGGTTAGGGTTATAGACATCATTAGGATTACGGTTTGAACATTTGATAAATATGAGTTATTTCTGAATAAAAAATGTATAAATTTTTGAGATACTTTTAAAATATAGAAATTACAAATCACTGATTTAACAAAAAATAATTTGTGTTTAGGGTTATAGACATCATTAGGTTTAGTGTTATAGACATCATTAGGGTTGGGGTTATAGACATCATTATGATTATGGTTATAGACATCATTAAGGTTAGGGTTATAAACATCATTAGGGTAAGGGTTATAGACAGCATTAGGGTTAGGGTTATATACATCATTAGGATTAGGGCTATAGACATCATTAGGGTTAGGATTATAGACAGCATTAGGGTTAGGGTTATAGACATCATTAGGGTTATAGACATCATTAGGGTTAGGGTTATAGACATCATTTGGGTTAGGGTTATAGACAGCATTAGGGTTAGGGTTATAGACATCATTAGGGTTAGGGTTATACACATCATTAGGGTTAAAGATATCATTAGGGTTATAGACTTCATTAGGGTTAAAGACATCATCAGGGTTAGGGTTATATATATTATTAGGGTTAGGGCTATAGACATCATTAGTGTTAGGGTATTAGATATCATTAGGGTTAGGGTTATAGACATCATTACGGTTACGGTTATAGACATCATTAGGGTTTTAGATATCATTACGGTTATAGACATCATTAGGGTTAAAGACATCATTAGGGTTAGGGTTATAGAGAGCATCAGGGTTATAGATATCATTAAGGTTAAAGACATCATTAGGGTTAGGGTTATAGACATCATTAGGGTTTTAGATATCATTAAGGTTATAGACATCATTAGGGTTATAGACAGCATCAGGGTTATATATATCATTAAGGTTAAAGACATCTTTAGGGTTAGGGTTATAGACATCATTTGGGTTATAGACAGCATCAGGGTTATAGATATAATTAAGATTAAAGACATCATTAGGGTTAGGGTTATAGACATCATTAGGGTTAGGGTTATAGACAGCATAAGGGTTAGGGTTATAGATATCATTACGGTTAGGGTTATAGATATCATTAGGGTTAAAGACATCATTAGGGTTAGGGTTACAGATATCATTAGGATTGGGGTTATAGACATCATTAGGGTTAGGGTTATATATATCATTAGGGTAAGGGTTATAGACAACATTAGGGTTAGGGTTATAGACATAATTAGGGTTAGGGTTATAGACATCATTATGATTAGGGTTATAGACATCATTAGGGTTAGGGTTTTAGAAATCATTAGGGTTATAGACATCATTAGGGTTTTAGAAATCATTACGGTTATAGACATCAATAGGGTTAGGGTTAAAGAGATTATCAGGGTTAGGGCTATAGACATCATTCTGGTTATATACAACATTAGGTTAGGGTTATATACATCATTAGGGTTAGGGTTAGAGACATTACTAGGGTTAGGGTTATAGACATCATAAGGGTTAGGATTATAGACATCATTAAGGTTAGGGTTATAGACAGCATTAGGGTTAGGGTTATAGACATTATTAGGGTTAAAGATAGCATTAGGGTTATAGACATCATTAGGGTTAAAGACATCATTAGGGTTAGGGTTATATATATCATTAGGGTTAGGGCTATAGACATCATTAGTGTTAGGGTATTAGATATCATTAGGGTTAGGGTTATAGACATCATTACGGTTACGGTTATAGACATCATTAGGGTTTTAGATATCATTACGGTTATAGACATCATTAGGGTTAAAGACATCATTAGGGTTAGGGTTATAGAGAGCATCAGGGTTATAGATATCATTAAGGTTAAAGACATCATTAGGGTTAGGGTTATAGACATCATTAGGGTTCTAGATATCATTAAGGTTATAGACATCATTAGGGTTATAGACAGCATCAGGGTTATATATATTATTAAGGTTAAAGACATCATTAGGGTTAGGGTTATAGACATCATTTGGGTAATAGACAGCATCAGGGTTATATATATAATTAAGATTAAAGACATCATTAGGGTTAGGGTTATAGACATCATAAGGGTTAGGGTTATAGACAGCATAAGGGTTAGGGTTATAGATATCATTAGGGTTAGGGTTATAGATATCATTAGGGTTAAAGACATCATAAGGGTTAGGGTTACAGATATCATTAGGATTGGGGTTATAGACATCATTAGGGTTAGGGTTATATATATCATTAGGGTAAGGGTTATAGACAACATTAGGGTTAGGGTTATAGACATCATTAGGGTTATAGACATCATTACGGTTAGGGTTATAGACATCATTTGGGTTAGGGTTATAGACAGCATTAGGGTTAGGGTTATAGACATCATTAGGGTTAGGGTTATACACATCATTAGGATTAAAGATATCATTAGGATTATAGACATCATAAGGGTTAAAGACGTCATTAGGGTTAGGGTTATAGATATCATTAGGGTTAGGGTTATAGACATCTTTAGTGTTAGGGTTATAGATATCATTAGGGTTAGGGTTATAGACATCATTAGGATTACGGTTTGAACATTTGATAAATATGAGTTATTTCTGAATAAAAAATGTATAAATTTTTGAGATACTTTTAAAATATAGAAATTACAAATCACTGATTTAACAAAAAATAATTTGTGTTTAGGGTTATAGACATCATTAGGTTTAGTGTTATAGACATCATTAGGGTTGGGGTTATAGACATCATTATGATTATGGTTATAGACATCATTAAGGTTAGGGTTATAAACATCATTAGGGTAAGGGTTATATATATCATTAGGGTTAGGGTAATAGACAGCGTTAGGGTTATATATATATATATCATTAGGGTTATGGTTATATATATCATTAGTGTTAGGGTTAGAGATATCATTAGGGTTAGGGTTATAGACATCATTAGCGTTATAGATATCATTAGGGTTAGGGTTATAGATATCATTAGGGTAAGGGTTATAGACATTATTAGGGTTAGGGTTATATATATCATTAGGGTTAGGGTTATAGACATCATTAGGTTTAGGGTTATATACATCATTAGGGTTAGAGTTATAGACATCATTAGGGTTAGTGTTATAGACATCATTAGGGTTAGGGTTATAGACATCATTAGATTTAGTGTTATAGACATCATTAGGGTTAGGGTTATAGATATCATTAGGGTTAAAGACATCCTTAGGGTTAGGGTTATAGACATCATTAGGGTTAGGGTTATAGACATCATTAGGGTAAGGGTTATAGATATCATTAGGGTTAGGGTTATATATATATCATTAGGGTTAGGGTTATAGATATCATTAGGGTTAGGGTTATATATATCATTAGGGTTAGGGTTATAGACTTCATTAGGTTTAGGGTTATATACATCATTAGGGTTAGAGTTATAGACATCATTAGGGTTAGTGTTATAGACATCATTAGGGTTAGGGTTATAGACATCATTAGATTAAGTGTTATAGACATCATTAGGGTTAGGGTTATAGATATCATTAGGATTAAAGACATCATTACGGTTAGGGTTATAGACATCATTAGGGTTAGGGTTATAGACATCATTAGGGTAAGGGTTATAGATATCATTAGGGTTAGGGTTATATATATCATTAGGGTTAGGGTTATAGATATCATTAGGGTTAGGGTTATATATATCATTAGGGTTAGGGTTATAGACATCATTAGGGTAAGGGTTATAGACATCACTAGGGTTAGGGTTATAGACATCATTAGTGTTATAGACAGCATTAGGGTTAGGGTTATAGACATCATTATGATTAGGGTTATAGACATTATTAGGGTTAGGGTTATAGACATCATTAGGGTTATGGTTATAGACATCATTATGATCAGGGTTATAGACATCATTAGGGTTAGGGTTATAGATATCATTAGGGTTAGGGTTATAGACATCATTAGGATTAGGGTTATAGACATCATTAGGGTTAGGGTTATATATATTATTAGGGTTAGGGTTATAGACATCATTAGGGTTATAGACAGCATTAGTTTTATAGACATCATTAGGGTTATAGACATCATTAGGGTTAGGGTTATAGACATCATTAGGTATAGACATCATTAGTGGTAGGGTTATTGATATCATTAGGGTTATCGTTAAAGACATCATTAGGGTTATAGACATCATTAGGGTTGTAGACATCATTAGGGTTAGGGTTATAGATATCATTAGGGTTAGGGTTATAGACATCATTAGGAATAGGGTTAAAGACATCATTAGGGTTATATATATAATTAGGGTTAGGGTTTTAGACATCATTAGGGTTAGGGTTATAGACATCATTAGGTTTAGGGTTATATACATCATTAGGATTAGGGCTATAGACATCATTAGGGTTAGGATTATAGACAGCATTAGGGTTAGGGTTATAGACATCATTAGGGTTATAGACATCATTAGGGTTAGGGTTATAGACATCATTTGGGTTTGGATTATAGACAGCATTAGGGTTAGGGTTATAGACATCATTAGGGTTAGGGTTATACACATCATTAGGGTTAAAGATATCATTAGGGTTATAGACTTCATTAGGGTTAAAGACATCATTATGGTTAGGGTTATATATATCATTAGGGTTAGGGCTATAGACATCATTAGTGTTAGGGTATTAGATATCATTAGGGTTAGGGTTATAGACATCATTACGGTTACGGTTATAGACATCATTAGGGTTTTAGATATCATTACGGTTATAGACATCATTAGGGGTAAAGACATCATTAGGGTTAGGGTTATAGAGAGCATCAGGGTTATAGATATCATTAAGGTTAAAGACATCATTAGGGTTAGGGTTATAGACATCATTAGGGTTTTAGATATCATTAAGGTTATAGACATCATTAGGGTTATAGATAGCATCAGGGTTATATATATCATTAAGGTTAAAGACATCTTTAGGGTTAGGGTTATAGACATCATTTGGGTTATATATATCATTAAGGTTAAAGACATCTTTTGGGTTAGGGTTATAGACATCATTTGGGTTATAGACAGCATCAGGGTTATAGATATAATTAAGATTAAAGACATCATTAGGGTTAGGGTTATAGACATCATTAGGGTTAGGGTTATAGACAGCATAAGGGTTAGGGTTATAGATATCATTACGGTTAGGGTTATAGATATCATTAGGGTTAAAGACATCATTAGGGTTAGGGTTACAGATATCATTAGGATTGGGGTTATAGACATCATTAGGGTTAAAGTTATATATATCATTAGGGTAAGGGTTATAGACAACATTAGGGTTAGGGTTATAGACATCATTAGGGTTATAGACATTATTACGGTTAGGGTTATAGACATCATTTGGGTTAGGGTTATAGACAGCATTAGGGTTAGGGTTATAGACATCATTAGGGTTAGGGTTATACACATCATTAGGATTAAAGATATCATTAGGGTTATAGACATCATAAGGGTTAAAGACGTCATTAGGGTTAGGGTTATAGATATCATTAGGGTTAGGGTTATAGACATCTTTAGTGTGAGGGTTATAGATATCATTAGGGTTAGGGTTATAGACATCATTAGGGTTACGGTTTGAACATTTGATAAATATGAGTTATTTCTGAATAAAAAATGTATAAATTTTTGAGATACTTTTAAAATATAGAAATTACAAATCACTGATTTAACAAAAAATAATTTGTGTTTAGGGTTATAGACATCATTAGGTTTACTGTTATAGACATCATTAGGGTTGGGGTTATAGACATCATTATGATTATTGTTATAGACATCATTAAGGTTAGGGTTATAAACATCATTAGGGTAAGGGTTATATATATCATTAGGGTTAGGGTAATAGACAGCATTAGGGTTAGAGTTATATATATATATATCATTAGGGTTATGGTTATATATAACATTAGGGTTAGGGTTAGAGATATCACTAGGGTTAGGGTTATAGACATCATTAGCGTTATAGATATCATTAGGGTTCGGGTTATAGATATCATTAGGGTAAGGGTTATAGACATTATTAGGGTTAGGGTTATATATATAATTAGGGTTAGGGTTATAGACATCATTAGGTTTAGGGTTATATACATCATTAGGGTTAGTGTTATAGACATCATTAGGGTTAGGGTTATAGACATCATTAGGGTTAGGGTTATAGACATCATTAGATTAAGTGTTATAGACATCATTAGGGTAAGGGTTATATATATCATTAGGGTTAGGGTAATAGACAGCATTAGGGTTAGAGTTATATATATATATATCATTAGGGTTATGGTTATATATAACATTAGGGTTAGGGTTATAGACATCATTAGGGTTAGGGTTATAGACATCATTAGGGTAAGGGTTATAGATATCATTAGGGTTAGGGTTATATATATCATTAGGGTTAGGGTTATAGATATCATTAGGGTTAGGGTTATATATATCATTAGGGTTAGGGTTATAGACATCATTAGGGTTAGGGTTATAGACATCATTAGGGTTAGGGTTATAAATATCATTTGGATTAGGGTTATATATATTATTAGGGTTAGGGTTATAGACATCATTAGGGTTATAGACAGCATTAGTTTTATAGACATCATTAGGGTTATAGACATCATTAGGGTTAGGGTTATAGACATCATTAGGTATAGACATCATTAGTGGTAGGGTTATTGATATCATTAGGGTTATCGTTAAAGAGATCATTAGGGTTATAGACATCATTAGGATTGTAGACATCATTAGGGTTACGGTTATAGATATCATTAGGGTAAGGGTTATAGACATCATTAGAAATAGGGTTAAAGACATCATTAGGGTTATATATATAATTAGGGTTAGGGTTTTAGACATCATTAGGGTTAGGGTTATAGACATCATTAGGTTTAGGGTTATATACATCATTAGGATTAGGGCTATAGACATCATTAGGGTTAGGATTATAGACAGCATTAGAGTTAGGGTTATAGACATCATTAGGGTTATAGACATCATTAGGGTTAGGGTTATAGACATCATTTGGGTTAGGGTTATAGACAGCATTAGGGTTAGGGTTATATACATCATTAGGATTAGGGCTATAGACATCATTAGGGTTAGGATTATAGACAGCATTAGGGTTAGGGTTATAGACATCATTAGGGTTATAGACATCATTAGGGTTAGGGTTATAGACATCATTTGGGTTAGGGTTATAGACAGCATTAGGGTTAGGGTTATAGACATCATTAGGGTTAGGGTTATACACATCATTAGGGTTAAAGATATCATTAGGGTTATAGACTTCATTAGGGTTAAAGACATCATCAGGGTAAGGGTTATATATATTATTAGGGTTAGGGCTATAGACATCATTAGTGTTAGGGTATTAGATATCATAAGGTTAGGGTTATAGACATCATTAGGGTTATAGACATCATTAGGGTTAGGGTTATAGACATCATTTGGGTTAGGGTTATAGACAGCATTAGGGTTAGGGTTATAGACATCATTAGGGTTAGGGTTATACACATCATTAGGGTTAAAGATATCATTAGGGTTATAGACTTCATTAGGGTTAAAGACATCATTAGGGTTAGGGTTATATATATCATTAGGGTTAGGGCTATAGACATCATTAGTGTTAGGGTATTAGACATCATTAGGGTTAGGGTTATAGACATCATTAGGGTTAGGGCTATAGACATCATTAGGGTTTTAGATATCATTACGGTTATAGACATCATTAGGGTTAAAGACATCATTAGGGTTAGGGTTATATATATCATTAGGGTTAGGGCTATAGACATCATTAGTGTTAGGGTATTAGACATCATTAGGGTTAGGGTTATAGACATCATTAGGGTTAGGGTTATAGACATCATTACGGTTACGGTTATAGACATCATTAGGGTTTTAGATATCATTACGGTTATAGACATCATTAGGGTTAAAGACATCATTAGGGTTAGGGTTATAGAGAGCATCAGGGTTATAGATATCATTAAGGTTAAAGACATCATTAGGGTTAGGGTTATAGACATCATTAGGGTTTTAGATATCATTAAGATTATAGACATCATTAGGGTTATAGACAGCATCAGGGTTATATATATCATTAAGGTTAAAGACATCTTTAGGGTTAGGGTTATAGACATCATTTGGGTTATAGACAGCATCAGGGTTATAGATATAATTAAGATTAAAGACATCATTAGGGTTAGGGTTATAGACATCATTAGGGTTAGGGTTATAGACAGCATAAGGGTTAGGGTTATAGATATCATTACGGTTCGGGTTATAGATATCATTAGGGTTAGAGTTACAGATATCATTAGGATTGGGGTTATAGACATCATTAGGGTTAGGGTTATATATATCATTAGGGTAAGGGTTATAGACAACATTATGATTAGGGTTATAGACATCATTAGGGTTAGGGTTTTAGAAATCATTAGGGTTATAGACATCATTAGGGTTTTAGAAATCATTACGGTTATAGACATCAATAGGGTTAGGGTTAAAGAGATTATCAGGGTTAGGGCTATAGACATCATTCTGGTTATATACAACATTAGGTTAGGGTTATATACATCATTAGGGTTAGGGTTAGAGACATTACTAGGGTTAGGGTTATAGACATCATAAGGGTTAGGATTATAGACATCATTAAGGTTAGGGTTATAGACAGCATTAGGGTTAGGGTTATAGACATTATTAGGGTTAGGGTTATAGACAGCATTAGGGTTATGGTTATAGACATCATTCGGGTTAGGGTTATAGACATCATTAGGGTTAGGGTTATAGACAGCTTTAGGGTTAGGGTTATAGACATCATTAAGGTTAGGGTTATAGACATCATTATGGTTAGAGTTATAGACATTATTAGGGTTAGGGTTATAGACAGCATTAAGGTTAGGGTTATAGACATCATTCGGGTTAGGGTTATAGACATCATTAGGGTTATAGATATCATTAGGGTTAGGGTTATAGACATCATTAGGTTTATAGACATTATTAGGGTTAGGGTTATAGACATCATAAGGGTTAGGGTTATGATTATAGACATCATAAGGGTTATGATCATAGACAGGGTTAGGGGTTTGATTAAAGACAACATTAGGGTTAGGTTTGATTATAGACATCATTAGGGTTAGGTTTTATGCCTTGCATGGTGATGTCAGTTTATTTTCTAACTATTAGTTTTAATATCCCTTTGGTATTTTTTTACATTTCTTTTTACCTAATCAAATATGAAATGAAAATACCGATATAAGTTAGACATGTACACCTTGTATTTATTATATAGACCAAATATAGTTGACCCATTGCTATAGTAAATGATATTTTATATAGAAGTTTACACATAACAGTTCTGTAATCATGATGATAGTTAACTCACTCATAATCAATGAGAAAAGACACATTCCTGAAGCCGGAAAAAACTTAAACTCATAATAAATGAGATTCATACCTGTGCTTGAAAAACTTACATTGATCTCTGAGAAGAAGCCATAAGACAACTCATATCAAAAAGTTGTAACCTTTTTAGCATAAGCATACTTGAAAGATTGTGGTACTGCTTATAATATATGACAAACTGACAAAAACCTGAAAAGTTCATTACGTTTTTTCAGCTATGACAAAAAGGCAAAAATCAAGAGATCATTGACAAACCAACAGACAGGGATGGACAGAAAGACAGGCAGACAGACAGAAAGACAGGGAAGGATGGACAGACAGGAACAGACGATGGATAGACAGGGATGGACAGACAGACACAGACGGATGGACGGACGGACAGACAAATAAATCTTACAACTATCCTATACACCAAATTCAGCTGATCAATATTTCAAATTAACTGCCCTCTTCCAAAAACATTAATACCTTTACACAACCATTCTATACAAACAATATTTTAAATAGACCAAATATAGCCGACCATTGACCTAAGGTAACTGAGAAGTTGTCTAAAGTGCAATAACGCAACTTAGACTTAGTAAATCAACAAGGATGACAATAATGTCAAAATCAACATCTAAATGCCAGACAGAAACTATTTAAATTCAAAATATGGATTACCCAATTTGTCAACATTTACGAATTTTTATTAGGTTTATACAATTTCTAATATTAAAAGCTTTCTTGCTGCTAAATTAGGATTCAAACATTGATTTTGTGAAATAAGTTGAAAATAAGGCTATAAACTTATTATTAAAAGCAAAATAGAAATAATTTCTTTCCTAAAACAACTCTGTAACAGTATTTATTATTTTTTTTAAATGATTATATTGACTAGTAAAACTTGCTTTAATTATCATCTCTATGAAGCTTGTAGTCTCTTTTTGTAACAAATACTGTGTAAATATAGAACCTGAATTCAAAGATGACACCTCTTTTTAAAGATAGTTTTCTCTAATACAAAGGTGACTTTTATATACATGTAGGTTTGACTGAAGTTGTCTGTTATTTGAGAATTCATACAATAGTTGAAGATGTTCATTATAAAAAGTTTTTTTTTTATAGAAACCTTAGTCTTTTTCCCTACTCAGAGATACTATGTACTATAAAATGTTCAAACTTGCTATTTAAATTCATTAAGCAATCTTATTCACTAGCTAAACACTTGTATGCTGGCATGAACATACAGATATTATAATTTATTTATTGTATTTTGTTGTAATAAAACAAGGGAAATAATTTGAATGAACTAATTATCTCCCTTATGCATATCTTGGCTTTCTTGTCTGAATTTAGCAATACTTTTGGTCCATTTCAATTTTATCAGCTCTTTAATAAAGTTTTTGTTTTCAAATGTTTAAGGAAAAAGTAAAATCACAAAAATACTGAACTTCGAGGAAAATTCAATCGAAAAGTCCCTAATCACATGGGAAAATCAAATGACAAAACAGTAAAAGAATGGACAAAAGACTGTCATATTCTTGACTTGGTATAGGCATTTGCAAATGTGGAAAATGGTAGATTGAACCTGCTTTTATAGCGCTAAACCTCTCACTTGTACGACAGTCTCATCAAATTCTGTTATATTTACAACGATGCGTGAACAAAACAGACATAATAAATAAAATAGTCAAAATATGGGTACAGCAGTCATCACTGTGTTACAATCTAAAAACATACAATCATTTACAAAAAAAAAGCACAAAAGCATCTATCAAATTAAAAACACATTCATTGCTTTGTGTGTCTGATGTCACAAAAGGTAAACGTCACATAGGAAGAAATTTTGTCGTTCAATGTTGATGGAGCATATCTGAAGAGACTAAACTGTGAAAATGTGTATCAAGTGCAGTAAACTTTTACCATTTAATTGATTATGTATATACCACTTTTCAGATACCAGTTTACCTTTGTTATTGAAAAAAACAAAACAACAACTAACTATCAGTAATGTTTTAATTAATTATCAACAACAAAAAGTTTTAACATTATACAACAATTTTATCACATGAAACTTTGTTAATAACAATATAAAAGCACAATAGTAAAGATAAGTAAATATTTGGCACAACCAAACAGATGCTCTCTGAATTCCTTTGTAGTTCACATCATTGGAACATGTGTAAAATCTATATCAACATGTAGAAATTTAGAGGCATTATTAATAAAGGGGAATAACTCAAGTTTGTGATAAAAATACCCTAGATAAGAGGAGGCATTGATATTAGGTTTAACTATAACAAGTAAATGAGGACATCATATACAAATTTTAATCAAAGAAATCCTAGGGAATTCATAATACGAAGTTTATAAAGGCGTAATCCCTGTGCTATTTAATTTCTAAAACCCAAATTTAAATCCAATTATCAAACTACTAATAAATTTATCAAAGGATTGATATATTATTATTTGCTTTATGTCCAGTGGCACATATTTGGATAATGAAATACATACATTGAAAAGGAGAACCTATTCTGTATTGTTTATTTTTTTATAGTCGCTTCTGTCATAAGATTTTATTCAAAGCAAACTAAAGTTATCGACCATAAAAAAAAATGTGCGGTTTTCCTCATTTTCAGGTAACATAACGCAGGTGCATCTTTAAGGAGGAACATAAAGGTATAACACTAAACAAACAAAATGTCTACTAAATGGTCCCATACATTTTTTGTGATGAGCTAAATATGCTACAGCACTTAAAATTATTTTTTTTTTTATCAAAGTAAGATAAAGTTTTAAAAACCACTGAATAGAGCAGTACTTATATTCTGGGGTAAGCATACTAAATTTCTTGTATTCTTAAGATTAACGTTGTTCTTCATTATCCCATACATGTAAATAAACAGATGGTTTATTTTTTACCCCTCAATCATTTACTTGTACTGTTTAAACACATTTTATGATTGACACTTGTTGGACATCACATATTTGAATACATTAGAATCAAGCCACTTTTCCCTTATTTTATAGATTTATTAATCTTTAACATTCTGAAAGTATTCGTTTTATTGATTACAACTTTGAGATGTGAAAATAAAATATAAATCATTCACTTTTTCCCCTATAGATTATTACAAATACAATATATGCATTCATGGAATATTAATATCCATTTCTAGATTAAATTCAGTATCAGGATCATTGTTCTGGCAAATGCCTTGTCATCTGTTTTAACAATTCATTTGTAGATTTTGCCAGCTGTTGTCCATGATTTTTCTCCTCCATAGTAGCAGCTCTGATGGATACACACTTAAAACATCCATTTTTGATATCATATGTACCAACACATCTGTAAAATAATAAATACACATTAGAAACTTGACAAAGTTCCACTGCAACTACAGTAAACATTGTAATTCTATGCAAATTCACAGCCTGTTCCTTGCAGTAATGTACAATGTAAAATACACACTTTAAAGACTTACAGTATGGCAATGTAGTCCTGCTAATGCCTGTCAGATTTTGCTCTAAATGCTTTAGTTTCAGAGATATAAACCAAGCACAGCTTGTTACCCCTTTGTTCTATTTTTAGCCATGTTCATTCAGGCCCTGTTGGTTGGATGGCAGGTTCACCAGACACATTTTTTTAAACTAGATACCCTAGCTAATGATAATTACGGCCAAATTTGGTTAAATGGGTCTAAGTAGTTTCAGAGGAGAAGATTTTTGTAAAAGATTACAAAAACTTACAAAAAAATGTTAAAAATTACTATAAAGGGCAATAAATCCTTGGGTCAACTAAAAATTTCGGTCTCTTACTTTGCTGAACATTATTTACAGTGTTTACTTCTTTCTATAATAATATTCAAGATAACCAAAAACTGTAAAATTATTAATTCAGGGGCAGCAACCCAACAACATATTGTCTGATTCATCTGAAAATTTAAGGGCAGGTAGATCTTAACCTGATGAACAATTTACCATGTCAGATTTGCTCTAAATGCTTTTATAGTTTCAGAGAGATAAGCCAAAAACTGCATTTTACCCCATATGTTTTATTTTTAGCCATGTAGGTCATGTTGTTCTGCATGCGAGGTCATCAGACACATTTTTTTTAAAACTAGATACCCTAGTGATGATTGTGGCCAAGTTTGGTTTAATTTGGTCCTGTAGTTTCAGAGGAGAAGATTTTTGTAAAAGTTAACGGACGATGCCAGATAGCTGACAGATGACAGATAGCTGACAGACACCAGAATTAAGCCAAGTGATGAGAAAAGCTCACTTTGACCTTAAGGCAAGGTCAGGTAATAAGATAATTTTGGTTTAGGATTGGATCAGAACAATTTTTGAGACAAACTATTATTGGACATGTTGCACTTACACAGCAAATGATATGTCTTATCATCAACCTTAGGAAACACTTACAGCCTAATTTGAGGATTGACCTCATATGTTATACCACCTAAAGAGTATACATACCTATGCCAGTGTCCTCTTATTAACTTTTGTAATTCTCTATCCTGTAAATCATAAAGAAAACTTGTCTTAATACAATCCTATATTAAACATAATTTGTTACAAAACAAACTAATTCTTATATTATTTTTGATTTGCATATACATGTATGGACACATTCAACTCTACCATACTTTGTAATTTTTGCTGCCAGTTTCAAAAGTTAAAATTGGAAATAATTGTTATTACTCTCTATTAAAATTATATTTAGAAAAAAAACCATCATTCAATATAATTTTTAAAGAATAAAAAACAAATTTGTTCAGAAAAATAATCTGACAAGTAAATGTATGTACAAGTATCATCTTTCAGCAAACAATTACCGGTACGTACTTTGTTTTAAATTATTCAAATGTTTTATGATATATTTATTTAAATAAATTATTCTTGCAACTTAAGATAACCATTATTAAATACAATTTTTAAGCAGTGTTATTGGCACCTACATTTTGTTTTAATTGCAGAGTAAAGAGTACCTTTGCTGGGCATACCAACAGAAAAGTCTATTGAGCATAACAATACTTACAATCTCATAGAAGACACACTTTAAATGATGTTGCTCATCTCTCAGTATAAATTCTCTGTGGGTGCCTGTAGCATCTCTGATAACAGCTGAATCTATAATACCTAATGGAGGAAATAATATAATGATTAATATGTCTGAAATCTGTATGTACTTTAGCTAATATAACAAATTGGCTTTACACAAAGATTAAAGTCTTAATTATGGATGGTATTGTTTGCTACTCCGGTCTTTGATCTTTTTGTCAGATATTAGTTTAAACATATTTTACTTTTCAAAAATGACAAATTGGTTAGACACAATTAGTTAATTTTTCAACTTAGTAACGTCTTCTCCAAAATATATATTTGTCAGATATTGCAAATCCATAAAAAAATTTACTGGCTTAAACCCTGCTTTTCTTTTCATAATTTTATATCATATATTCTCATTACTGTAATAGGCTACCATCTACTTGCCCATATAAGCATATCAATTATGGACCTCATGGAGTCTTTGTGTGACCATATTGCCAATTCAGAACCTGTTATAACATTAATATTTACCAAATACTTCAAATATCATATTGATGTTATCTCTATACTTGGCCCAGTGAGGCACGCTCGAGAGATGAAGAGTCATCACATGTAAACTTGGGTCTATCTTCTTCTCGCTAGGCTTTTTGTTCTGCTGTTTCTGAAATAAAAATAAATATTTTTAGTTTTTAAAAAATATAGCCGTTTTTTCAACTCAGCAAAAATTTGATTAAGCAAAGTTGAATCTAAATGTGAATTTGGCTGTTTCTTTTAGATTCTTTTTAGTTTTAGCGTTACCAATGAAAGTTCATCAAGAAAATGAAGCGTTTTCAATCTGTCTGAAATTTTTTCAATAATCTTGAAAAACAGATCATGTCAAAGGCTCCTATAGCAAGGATCTGACTCTACATCATGTAGAGTAAAGAGTTTCTTTAATTGATGCGTTTCACTACAAGACTTTAAAAATTTTAAATTTGTATGTAAACTGGAGATATATGTACAACTCATATCTGGTTTCTATGAAGTTAAACTTACTTTAGTTTATTGTTTGGAAAGCTGTGAAAGTCCAAAAATTTGGTTAAATAGATAATGATTTTGAATTGGTGATCTGACACCAAAAAAAAAAAAAAAAAATTAAAACATTGAAATTCTATAAAATTGTACATTATCAATCATATTAGTGTTGAAGTATTATGACTTTCTTATCAAGCAAGAGCTATTTAATTTGGATATTTTTTAATATGGAATAAATTAATAATACTACACCTCTTTCTGAAAGCTATCTCTGGTTTGGGATCCATTACTAAAAACCTTTGACTCTCCCGGATAAACAACACCCCTAGCTGGACTCTTGTCAATAGGAATACCGCCAGTAAAAGGGCTACCCCTTGTACCACTTGAATAAAAAAAACAAAAAATAACAAATAAAAAACCCATCTATTTTTAATTTAATAATAAATCTGCGATAAAAAAGGGGTGGTTATAGTGCCAAATAAACCAAAAAAAATTCACATATTTTATGACCATTAATTCTCCAATTGAAAATGCTTAAGATAATGATTATGAATTTACTACAAGAACAAAATGAGTCTTTAATACGCTATGTGTTTTTCTATGTTGTGATGTTAAACTATTTTTCTGAAACAGGGAGAAGGTTCGGTACCATTAAAATGTTTAATCCCACTGCAAATGTTTGCACCTGTCCTAAGTCAGGAATCCGATGTACAGTAGTTGTCATTTGTTTATGTAATTTATACGTGTTTATCGTTTCTCGTTTTTTATATAGATTAGACTGTTGGTTTTCCCGTTTGAATGGTTTTAAACTAGTAATTTTGGGGCACTTTATAGCTTGTTGTTCGGTGTGAGCCAAGGCTCCATGTTGAAGGCCCTACATTGACCTATACCGAGTAATGGTTTACTTTTGTAAATAGACGTATTTACACTTGTATGCAAATTTGTCCGCCATTATGTAAAATCACACAAGTTCCCGTAAACTTTGACATCATAATTTAAATTATTTGACGTCACAATTTAAAAGTGATTGTTGCTTGACGTCAAAAGGCGATTCGGAGTATATCTAAGGTCATTCGGAGGCAAGATTCAGCTAAATACCAAAAGTGTAAATACGTTTATTGTAATTTGGATGGAGAGTTGTCTCATTGGCACTCACACCACATCTTCCTATATCTATGATAATTGAAGAAAGATAACTACAGGAAACAGAAGAAAGGTAAGTTAAACAACAAATATAGCGGTGCTTACCTTTCTTGTTGAAACATACATGGCATGGCAACTTTGTTGAAAGGTTTATTTTGTTGATTACTTTTAGAACTCTGTTGATAACCTTGTTGCTGGGCTGATCCATAGCTCTGCTGAGTGTTTTGGGCTGACCCATAGCTCTGCTGAGTGTTTTGGGCTGATCCATAGCTCTGATGAGTGTTTTGAGCTGATCCATAGCTCTGCTGAGTGTTTTGTTTATAATTTCTATAATTCTGTTGATTATTTTGAAGACCTTGATATGTTTTAACCATTGGAGTTTGTGTAGGTTGTTGCTGATTTCTTTTGTTTCCTTGTTCCTGACCATACTGGACTCCGGAATTAGTACTACAGACTCTTTGATTTGCAGATGTGATGGTAGCACTTGGAAATCTTCTTGGTTGGTTGACTTTACTCTGATCAACATAACTTGTCTTACTTTGACTTGCATATCCTCCTTTTAGGTAAGGAACACTCTGTTGCTGTGGCATGGAGTTATTTCCCTTAGTTTGCTGTTTCATTGGTCTGGAAGAATCTCCCATTTGATTTATATTAGAAAAAGAATTTCTATTTGTGGAGAATGATGCTCCAGTATTTGACTGAGTGATTGTCTTTTGACCATTTCCCTGCTGGTTACCATGGTTTCTTTGCTGGAAGGGATGTGTTGGTTGATCTCCCCTTTCACTGATTTGACCATTCTGTAAAGCTGAGTACCTCTGGAAACCTTGACCTGCAATAAATTCCAACATGGAAATCAAATAAAGTATAAACAAAAAATAATCAGTTGCAATATGATCTCATGATAAGCTTGCACTTCTTAATTTCGGATTTTTACAGTCCAATTACTCCAGAACACCGGCCTTCTATGGATTCATTATTATTTGTAGGATAAGTATTTATAGATGCCATGGGTACAAGTTAACCACATATTTAAATATTTAACAAATTACACACTTTCTAAAAGATTATTTGCAGAATTTGGCAAAACCATGACATTGAAAATAGATAACCAACTGCAGATACAATTTAAGAATTACACTTATGTTTTCTCTTTAAAAAAAGTATTTGACAATTCTTATAGTTGAGATTTCAAAGTGCCTTCCATGGATTCCAATTTGTATGTTTTATGGAGAGGTGAAACTAGTATTATTTTAATTTATTTTATCAATTGACATCTGTATTTGTATAACTTTTTCTTTCATGTGTCTGTGATGTAAGGTTCTTATATCAACATCTACCCCCTACACACACACGTATATATATAAGTAACATTAACATAAGGTACAAACTGTTATTTCTTGACTTGTTTTCAAATCCACCAACTGGCATCAAACCTACAAAAATATGGACAGATATAAAAATTTCTTCATTACACATTACCATCAATTTTATTACTATTTGTCTTGCTTGCAGTGTTGGAAACAATAAAATTGCTCAACATAATCACACTATTTCAGTGTTAATATGATGAAATATCGCAAAATTGTAAAATGATGAAATACATATATCTCAAAATTGCCTTAATTTAACAGTATACTGAACTATGTTCCTTTTTATGGTAAATTAAGCCTGACAAGACTGATAAATATTTATGATTGTCATACCCCAAGGACCCTACATCAGTTTGAGTAAGAGAGTAAAACATTTATTTAAGGTTAAATTTTTAAGCTAAAAATGTTCAACTAATTTTACTGTTTACAGATCTTGAATTTGTATTGAAAGATTTATGAATATATATAATCTTCAAACCTGTCATTTTTGCGCTATGACAAGGAACTTTAAAGATATTTTAAAAATAACCATAGAAAAAGTAGCATACCGATCAAAGGTCACCAGAATGTTGCTTTAGGCTTGTAGTACACCATGGGAGATAACTCAAACTATTTTTCATTTCATATTTGCCATAAACTCCTTACTTTATTAAAATGCATCTTTCAAAATCCTCAGTAACTTATTGCACTATGAATAATTTCTAAATATCTGATGGCTTTTGACCAGACTAGATGAGTTCTGACACCTATGAATATCAAATACAAAAAAAATAGCTATTTTAGTTATTATTATGCATTTTGCATTTTGTGCTATTTGTTTATTTTGTTACTGAGGGATTAAGTAATCTGAATTGAATGTGTACATGTAACATCTTATCTCAGTGGCCGATCCAGGGAGAGGGTTCTGTAGGTTGGACCCCCCCTTCTTTTTTTGGGGGATGATCCATGCATGTATATGAATTGGAACACATATTTAATTATGAACAATGCTTGGATAAGTGCTAAGAAAAATTAATATAAGGAAGTGACTATAAACCTATCTATAAATGACTGTACCTTGATATTTGTTTGAAATAGAATGTCCATCCTGAGGATCAGCAATAACTGCTTGCCTTGGTCTCTTTCTGTAGTTAAAAATTGGAACAGGTGTACTTTTCCCTCTATCCTGAAATAAAAAGAATAATAATGGTATGTATAATTTTTAGGCTCCTTATCTAATGTTTGATCTTGCAGTAATATGGAATATAGCTTGCAAGACTTGAAGAGATCTGAAAAGAGGCACATTGTCTAATAATTAAAAGTATATTGAGTGGATTTTGCAAACTTAAAACCACAGAATGACAATAATTTTAAAACATTTTTTTTGTCTTTGCAGCATAAAAATCAGCACATTGTATTAACAAACTTTAAAGAAACACAGACCAAACTAAAATTTCAGTCTGAATGAAGTTAAGGTTAGTGCAAAGAGAGAAACAATCATGTTTAACCCTGTGACTATCACATATTTATGAATAAAAACTGAGGTTGGTTATACACAAAACAGATCACAACCCAATTTCACAAATTATCAAAAGATACCTAGAGGTCTGTGTGTTATCTGTGAATTTTAAGACTTAAACTAGGATTTTGGTTATTTCCCTTTTAATACGAACGCAAAAGTTTTTTTGCAGTCATATTTTGGTATCATGTCGTCGTCTGCCTTTTCTGAAGACAGTTGGTTTCCGGACAATAACTCTAGTAAAAAATCTATGAAATTTTAACTCAAAGTTTATAACCTCAAAAAGGAAGGTCGGGATTGATTAAGGGGGTCATGGTCCAAATAGTTTAGGAATTAAGGGCAAAAAAAGGGGCCCAAATAAGCATTTTTGTAGTTTCCAGACAATAACCTGTGTTTAAAAAGTGTATGAGTTTCTCTGAAATATACCACAAGTTTCAATTCAACAAAGGGATGATTAAGATTGACTTTGTGGGGGGTGTTGTTATGGCTTATGGAATTATGGGCAAACAAGGGTTTCCTGGTTAATGGACAATTAAGACAATTTCAAAAATTTCAAATCAGTGTAAGGGAGGTAATCCAATCACATTTAAAGTCCAATGTTGTGTATATTTGGATTACCTCCCTTACACTGCTTGTAAATAACTATAAAGAAATGTTGTATTGTCTTGAGGTGAAAAGCTGTCAATTATTTTTAGAAGTTACAATTTGCAACAGCATAGTGGTATTGCACAAAAGCAAAAAAATTGAATACAGTTATCCTGTGTCAGAAACCTATTATGTTTGACACATTCCCCATTTCCATTCTCAATTTTATGTGTCGAATATTTAATTACAATCCAAATTCGGACCTGTATCAAGCACAAATATTGTGTCAAATTTTTGCACCAACTGTTCAGGGTTGGATCTCTGCGGTGGTATCCAGCTGGGCTCAGTGAAGCAATTTATTTGAAGGTTGTATTAAAAATTTAAGTATTACAAATAATGAATAATTTGAGTAAAGGCCATTTCCTAGATTACACTACATAGCATGTATTATAAGTAACATTTGTAGCATTTATGCATAAGAAGCACTGGCGGATCTAGTTCATAAGTGGGGGCCCACTGACTGCCTAAGGGGGGGGGGGGCTCCAGTCACGCTTCAGTGATTCCCTATATAAGCAACCCAATTTTTTCCCAAAAAATAGGAGCCTGGGCCCCCTGCACAAGGTTACATATCACAAAAGGAAGGCTGGGATTAAGTTTTGAGGGTAATTGTCCCAAAAGATAAGGAATTAAGGCCATAAAAGGGGTAAAAAAAGGGGCCAAAAACAAGCATTTTTTCTAGTTTCCAGACAATAACTTGTGTTTAAGAGTGAGGATCTCTCTATAACTGTACTTCAAGGTTCCATACAACAAAGGGAAGGCTAGGATTAAGTTTGGGGGAATAACTTCAAAAAGGGAAAAGGGGGAATTTTTTTCAATTTTTTTTACAGGGTTCATATTTTTTTATTTGTTTTTTTTAAAATTCAAATAATTGTACAGTATTGCACAATAGCATGAAATCTTCAATTGCACAGTATCGCACAATAACACAGTATTGGGGTCCTACTAAAAAGTGCCAGGGAGAAGAAAAAGCGCCCAGGGAAAAGAAAAAAAGCCCTGGCAAGAAAAAAAGCGCCTGGTAAAAAGAAAAGGTGCTGGGGGAAATATATAGAAATTGTATTGGCATGAGACAACTTTGTGTCAATGAAATAAGTTATGCACATTGATTTTTTTTTTAATTTTAGACATGTATTTTGTAAATTAAGATAATAGACATTTGTAATTTAAGCACAAATACAAGTATGAATGTTCCAATTCAAACAATAATATATCAATACTATTTCGAAATACAGATAATAATGGATCACAACTTGTTTTTCAAAAACGATATCAAAATTGAAAATGCTGAAATAACTTAAATTTCACAGATAAATATTAATCTTATAAAATTTAAAGAGTTACACATTATTGCACAGCATTTTGCATTTAAGCACAGTATTGTGCAATGGCAAGAAATCTTCAATTGCACAGTACTGCACAATTGCAAGACATCTTCAATTGCACAGTATTGCTCAAATGTCCCATTTCAAAATTTTAAGATCTATTTTGTGTCAGAATTCATTAATCCTATATTATGTCAAAATTTTTATCACAATCCAAATTCAGACAGAATTAAGCTTGAATATTGTGTCCAAACTAATTTACTTGCCCAAACTTTTCAGGGCCTCTGCAGTCATATCAGACTGAGCTCAGCGAAACATTTTATTATTTTCTGATGTTCAAAATTTTGGAATGAGATCACCTGGGATTATTTTATTTTTTCCCAGAAAGAGCAATCCTGCGAACTCTATGAAAAAGCACAATCATCATAAGATCTATATTTAAAAAAAAAATTCTATTTCTATATATATATCTTATTTGAATTAACTATATTTATAACTGGAAGCTAAATGTGTATAAATCTTGTTGCTTTATAAATCTTCTTGTCCCTAATTTAACATTACTCTACAAAGTGGTTACCGGTAAATAGATCTTGCAGACATTAACAGTAACCATGCAACACTTGTTTAACACCATGCATCAAGAACAAGATCATCACATACCAAGAAGTTCCTGCAACATTCAACTAAGACTAATGGCTACAAGCACAGTTTTTCCCCATTTATAAGCAACTGTTTGGAACTCTTTTACCAGCAACTATAAGCTGAGGCTCCTGCCTTGGTATTTTTCAATACTTTCTTTCTGGTCTGTGTCATTCAAGTCAAATGATGGACTGGAGCTGTGCCGGCGAGGATTATTTCCCTCATGCCGCCATGGAAGCCAGGTTGGTTCAGGCCAGATGAACGACAACAAATGGGTACCCCTCCCCCTTTATTAATTTTTATAATTTTTTTTTTTCTTTATTATACTTTATGGTTGCTTATATATTTTTGGTTTTATTAATGTATTTCTTGCACACTCTGGAAGAGTTAAGAATTGGTCAAGTTTGACAGTTCAAGTACAATGAATGTAGATCACTAGAGTAGATGTTAATATAGTCAGGGGCGTAGCTGCCGTTAGGCACTTTAGGCACGTGCCTACACATAATTTTTTCACAAATATTTTTTTTTATTAAAAAAAATAATAAACAACGTTATATGTAGATGAAAGCCATTGAAGTTGTCAAAACTCTTTAATTATCGAATGTCATGTACACTAGTCTCATGTCCTTCCTTAGTGAATGAAATATTGGTTAGAATTGAATGTTTTTACCTTATATAGAAACTATAAACTAGAACTTTGGTCCAGATCATATTTCACTTTTATCAACAAAAACTTGAATGAACCTCAACTTAGACACATGAGTTTTTTAATAAGGTGTTGTAAGTTTTCAACTAGCTTTCCACTTTGTCTTCACCCAACTTGCCAATGTTGGTCTTCCGTTTGGCTGTGCAGGATGTATAAATACGCAGTCATGTCTGGTCAGAATGGGGACATTAAATCCGATGCCTATTTGTAGAGAGAATGCAAATTTTTGATGAGTTCGTAGTTGGTCTACTGAAAGGCTAAATTTCTGCTCCTATCCAATAATCCCTCATTTCCCAATGCATGGCATTTTTAAATTTCCAGACCTTGGTCCTGGATGACACCTATCACAGGACCTAGCTCCAAGTTGTATTTATTGTAAATTTTTTTCAACGGTCATGAACTTGCATAATATTTGACACTGGATGTAAAAAAATCAATCAACCAACTGGCTTCCAGTAATTTTTCTGCGTGTAATGACCACAATAATTCAAAATTCCTAAGCAGGTAGGGATTTTACAGTAGAGGATTTAAAGAAATACGAATTTCTTGAATTTTGTTAGATATCGACTATGTCTGTATGTGTGGCTAGGGTGAAGGTTTAAGATTCAAAAGATTGATGGTTGATGTCTAGACATTTTCTGTCTGGGAGGGGGGGGGGCTTTGCCCCCCTCCCCTGAACCCCCTACCAGGGCTCTGCCCCAGACCCCCTGCCGATTGGTGCCTACAGTTGAATGAATACCTAGCTACGCCCCTGATAGCGAGACCTATAAAAAAAAATTATGACGTCTTGCAAGGCTTGAAGTGGACAATTAAACAATGTATAACATGTAGATGCATTTATTACCTAAATATCAAGAGGCAAAGAATAGCTATGTAGAATATGCAATATTTATGGTGTTTTCGTAGTAAAAACAGTAAAGTTTGATTTGCAGACGACAAATGGTCAGGACTCAGTGGATAAAGCCAGGTCGGAGTCACTCAGTCAGCATAATTTCTTTCTTAAACACATGAATACTAGCTGCGGAATAAGCTTTAATTCTTCATAAAATGTACTTTAACTGAGACATTTGTAATTTTATATGAATATGTACCATCAAAAATATTGTAAATTCGAGTTGAAATTCCCTCTGCTTCACTACACACAATTTATCTTTTCATAAAAGAGTATTTCAACACAACAATTTCTATCGACAGTTTGTTTCTTTTAAGAACCATGTAAAATACAACTAAAACCATTTATGATATTTTAGAAATAACGCACCACAACGACCATTTTTATCGACAAAACTTTCGCCAGATTGTTTTTTTTAAGAACCATTAAAAATCCACCTAAAACATTTTATAATGTTTCAGAAATAACGCACTACAACGACCATTTTTATCGACAAAACTTTCGCCAGATTGTTTCTTATAGAAACCATTAAAAATCCACCCAAACCATTTATAATGTTTTAGAAATAACGCACCACAACGACCATTTTATTGACAAAACTTTCGCCAGATTGTTTCTTTTAGGAACCATTTAAAAGTCCACCTAAAACCATTTATAATGTTTTAGAAATAACGCACCACAACGACCATTTTAGCCGACAAAACTTTCGCCAGATTGTTATTTTTAAGAACCATTTAAAAATTCAACTAAAACCATTTGTTTTAAAAAAATCACACAAACCACAACGATCTTTTTTTTTAAGTCAAAACATCGCCAGATTGTTTCTTTTAAGAATCATAAAAATCCAACTAAAACCTTTTATAATTTTTTAGAAAAAAAAACCGCACAACAACGACCTTTTAAAATCGACAAAAACTATCGCCAGATCAATTCTTTTTTTAACACCAAGTCTAAAATAAAACCATGCAAATGGACCACAAATGATCAGATTTGATTGAAATCTTGTTAAGTGTGCCAACAACATTACCAAAGAAGTTCAGAAACAATATTTCATCTGGTTCCAGCTATGAGATGCTATAATGACAGGTAACCAGATTTTCCATTTTTCTATGAAAATAACCAATTTCAACACCTTGAAACTTATAAAATGCGGAAAATTAAGATTTATTGAATAATCAAGTGTTAAAGCTTGAGAAACTCATCAAGACATACATTTTTCAATAAAAAAAATATTTTCAAAAAAACATTAATCATTAATCATCAAGAACAAGACCATACTGACAAGATCAGTCAGGAACCTAGGCTATCCATTCTGAAATTGAGTTAATTTCACGGAAAAAATAATTTGGCGGCAATTTGGAAAAGGAGTAGGTCCGGTAAGGACCGATTTTGGCCTCAAATTTCAAGTTCATCTGACGAAAGATTTTGACCACTTTTTAAACACTTAAGTGTCTATTTCATTTGAATCAATAAGTTTTTGTGAAAGATTTTAACTGATTAAGTCATTAAAAACGATCCGATTCAAGCTCAAATATGAAAAATCTACCAAATATGCCGAAAAATGTCACTTTTCAGATGGTTTTTGTCAAAAATGAAAGTGGCCGCATCCGTGTTCATCCTAAACCTTTATATATGTTATGTATTATCATAAAATACAACTTACATTTCAATATTAAGGATGAACACGAATGCGGCCACTTTTGTTTTACACGAAAACCGTCTAAAATTTAACAAAAATAATAGAATTGTGAAGATTTCAGTAATTAAGCATGACTTAATGGTGATAGTACCCTATATATGTGCATTGTATTGTCAAAAACAGCCTATATTTATATAGCAGGACCATTTTACTGTCCAATAAATAACTAAAAGTTTACATTTTAATAATTTTGTAAAACTGCTATATTTTGGGGTCAAAAAGTGGTCTTACTGGACCTACTCCTTTTCTATTTTCTGTTTCTTACTTGCCATTGGAGTCAGAAACAGATTTCTTTCTATTCTATCGTTTAAGCATTTGTCTTGTCTATTAAAGAAAATAATACCTACATTGGCCGTCATATCAATTACGTTAAAAATACAAGAATATGAGAAATTATCTGGTTTTTTTTTTCCACAGATAAACAAAGACTATATATACTATATAACAAATTAATATCTCAAAGTTAAAAAAAAAAAAAGGACATGCAATAACTCAAATTAGAAGTAAACTGACGAATTTAGCCATAATGAATTGTTTGCACATCTTGTTATGCTGATAATTTATATCGCCATACTGCACTATTTATATCGGGAAGTGAGACAAGGTTCCTAGATTCTCTCGTTGGTGACAGCGGCGTCAACATTAAATTAAAGTATTTTTAATAACTTTGTCAAACCTTCAAATACAGTATCCAGGGCAAATTTTCGAAAACATATAGTTACAGTCTGGGGATAAATATGTTACACATCAATTACTTTGGCATACCTTCATAAAATTTTATAAAGCTTTTGCAGAAGCTTCTTTATGTTTAAGAGATAATGTCTGAAGCAAACTTTAGTTTTTTTTCTTTTCATTTCAGTATTATCCTGCTAGATGGACTTAGTGTTTAGCTCACCTGACCGAAGGGTCTAGTGAGCTTTTCTTATCACTTGGCGTCCGTCGACCGTCGGTCATCCGTCGTCGTTGACATTTACAAAAAAACTTCTCCTCTGAAAGTACTGGACCAAATTCAACCAGACTTGGCCACAATCATCATTGGGGTACCTTGTTTAAAAAAACGTGTCCGGTGACCTGGTCAACCAACCAAGATGGCCACCATGGCTAAACAAAGAACATAGGGCTAAAATGTAGATTGTGGCTTATATCTCTAAAACCAAAGCATTTATAGCAAATCTGACTGAGTAAAATTGTTTATCAGGTCAAGATCTATCTGCCCTGAAATTTTTAGATGAATCAGACAACCTGTTATTAGGTTGCTTCCCCTGAATTGGTAATTTTAAGGAAATATTGCCGTTTTTGGTTATTATCTTGAATATTATTATAGATAGGGATAAACTGTAAACAGCAATAATGTTCAGCAAAGTTAGATCTACAAAAAAGTCACTTGACCAACATGGTCAGTTGACCCCTTGAGGAGTTATTGCCCTTTATAGTCAATTTTTAACAACTTTTCATAAATTTTTGTAATCTTTTACAAAAATCTTCTTCTCTGAAACTACTAAGACAAATTTAACCAAACTTTTCTACAATCATCATAAGGGTATCTAGTTTAAAATTGTGTCCGATGAACCCGCCTGCGAACCAAGTTGGCCGACTTGGCAAAAAAAAAGAACATCGGGGTGAAATGTAGATTTTGGCTTATATCTCTGAAACCAAAGCATTTATAGCAAATCTGACTGAGTAAAATTGTTTATTAGGTCAAGATCTATATGTCCTGAAATTATCAGACCATTCAAGCAACCAGTTGTCGGGTTGTTGCCCCTGAATTGGTAATTTTAAGTACATTTTGCCGTTTTTGGTTATTATCTTGATTATTATTATAGATAGAGATAAACTATAGATAGAGCAATAATGTACAGCAAAGTATGTCCTAAAAATAAGTAAACATGACCAAAATGGTCAATTGACCCCTTAAGGAGTTACTGTCCTTATGGTCAATTTTTAACACTTTACATAAATTTTGTAAATTTTTACTAAATATTTTCCACTGTAACTACTTGGCAAAGTTCGTTATAGTTAGAGATAATTGTAAGCAGCAAGAATGTTCAGTAAAGTAAGATCTACAAACACATCACCATCACCAAAAACAATTTTGTCATGAATCTTTTTGTGTCCTTTGTTTAATATGCACATAGACCAAGGTGAGCGACACAGGTTCTTTAGAGCCTCTAGTTTTTACAGTTTGCATTTACAGACAGTCTGGGATTGATTTTAACATGACGAATTTGTAAAACTTCATGGATTGTTATGAAACTTGGACAGACGCTAATCTTCAGGACCAAGAAATAGCATCTTAAAGAGTTTGATTCTATTTCAATTCCATTCTGTATTTTACTGATATATGGACTCACCTTTTATGTTAATCTTACACCTTTTCACTGACCGCAACAATCACAGGCTTCCGACGAACCTTAAAGTTTCTATCTATTGGTGAGTTAATTACTAAAGCCTCGGTCACACCTTACCGGATAGCTCGAACGGACGCTTAACGGATAACTTTTTTTTTAAATCCGTTCATGTCCGTTAGACGTCCGTTCTTATCCGTTAGGCGTCCGTCCATATTCGTTTCATGTCCGTTAAGCGTCTGTTTTATCCGTTGACGTCCGTTCTGACCGGTGGAAAATTTTGAGAATGTTCAAAACTTTGAACGGACGTCCAACGGATAAAATGTGCGTTGAACGTCCGTTAGGTTGTTAAACGGTACGGTACTCGTCCGTTTTGTATCCGTTAAGCCCCAGTCCCACTAGACCACGATCGCACCACGCTCACCGCGATCTAAAATAAATTTAGATCGTGGTGAGGTCGCGGTATGAGCGGCATAAAAATGTTAATTTTCGTTGCTTTCACGATGCTACTACGTCCTAATTACGCTTCTACAACGATCCCGCTACGATTAAACCACGTTCTCACCGCGCTTATTCTGCGACCTCACAACGCTTATAAAGATCTTTCTACGCTCTTCAAGTTCTCACTACGACCATACCACGAGTTATCCGATTGCAACACGATCTTACTGCGATTATAGCACGTTCTTACCACGATTGTACTACGTTCATACCGCGATCTTACTACGTTCTCAGCAATACCGTCAATATCGTATTTCATATTAATATAGTTCCATTCCTTCTATTTCTGATTAAAACGGAGATTTCTCGGAAACAATACAGTCATGCCACCAAAATCTACTAGAACACATGGACGTGGTGGTAGGGGTTGATGTAGATGCAGATGGAGCAAAGTATGAACGTCATACTAAACTCCAAATAGTACACAAGAAACTAAAATTAAAAATAGTACAAGACTAAAAAAGGTGAAAGGCTCCTGACTTGGGACAGGTGCAAAAATAATGGGGTTAAACATGTTTGTGAGATCTCAACCCTTCCCCTATACATGTACCTCTAGCCGATGAAAAAAAGTAAACGCATAACAATACGCACATTAAAATTCAGTTCAAGAGAAGTCCGAGTCTGATGTCAGAAGATGTGACTAAAGAAAATTAAAAAAAATGACAATAATACATAAATAACAACATACTACTAGTAGTTAACTGATATGCAAGCTCCAGACTTCAATTAAACTGATACTATACACATAAGTAGTATAATACTTGTCAGCAAGACATGTCGGAACGACCAATCAAACCTAAATTACAACCTATTGCTGGTCCATAAAGCTAAAATGACGATATTTTAGTGAACGATAGCAGAGATGACACAGATGTGTCAATATATATAGGAAGATGTGGTATGAGTGCCAATGAGACAACTCTCCATCAACGTAAAAATCTATAAAAGTAAACCATTATAGGCAAAGGTATGGCCTTCAATACGGAGCCTTGGCTCACACCGAACAGCACGCTATAAAGGGCCCCAAAAATACTAATTTTAAACCATTTAAACGGGAAAAACCAACGGTCTAATCCATATAAAAACGAGAAGCATGGTTGAGCCGTTAGAGCAAATTGATAAATACATTCAGACAAACAAAATCTAGGGAGTTTTTTTTATATATTTTATGTGAAAATGACAATAAAATGATGGTCGTAGTGTGAACGTAGTAAGGTCGTGAGAAGAGCGTGATGAGGACGGCAAGGGCGTGTCAGAATCGTACTATGGTCGTGAACAGCGTGTTAAAGTCGTAGTGGAAGCGTAGTTGGGTCGCGGTGAAAACGTGATGGTCGTGGTACGGTCGTGATAACGTCGCTGTGAGATCGTAGCGCAATCTCTCCGAATAGAATCACGCTCTCGCTACGATTGTACAGCGACCTTTGCGATCTTACTACGATCTTAGTGCGCTCTCACTACGCTTCTACTACGACCTTATTTCGCCACGACCGCACCACGATTGTTTTGAACATGTTCAAAGTTGGCCACGCTCTTCACGATCTTGAAGACCTCACCACGACCGTGGTACGACCTTACTGCGACCTACACGATCGTACCACGATCATCAAAATTTGCATTTTTTTCACAGATCGTAGTGCGATCGTGGCCTAGTGGGACTGGGGTATTACGTGTCCGTTATGCATCCGTTGGAGATCCGGTAGACCAATTCACCAACGGACGTCTACCGGACGCCTACCGGACGCCTAACGGACGTCTACCGGACGCCTACCGGACGCCTAACGGACGCCTAACGGACGCCTAACGGATAAAACGGATGTGAAACGGACATTAACGGAAGGATAACGGATAAAACGGATGCCTACCGGATGTAAAACGGACAAATGCCAATTGAAATTTCGCGTCAGAAATGCCAATAATTGGTATGTCAGATTTTCTTGAGTGTCATGAATATTTATTATTCGTGATGGATCTTGGAGTAAGAGCACGTTTTCACTACCAAGCAGCTCTTATTTAGGCCAGAATCAACTTAAATGTCGGTCAGATCTTTGCTCCCGTCCCCTGAACGACTTGAGTGAAGTTTGGTGTTCCATTCTCTTAAATCGGTGTACCAATAAATAAATGAAAATCATTAATAAAATTTTAATGTGTTTTTATCTATGTTCTTATTTTACTGAATAACACAAACCTAAATTGATTCACGAAAAAGCGGTCCATTATGAAGTGCAACAAAATGATTTTCTCATTATTTGCTGGGTACATTTCTCATCGTAGTCCTGATGCTGATAATCGTTTTTTTCATTAGTTTATTTTTATTCCTGGTTTGCTGTCTAAATGAGCATAGAAACATTCTACATAATGAAAATGTTGACGTATCACACAATTAACACGTTTACTCAAAGTTTATTTACTACAGATAAAACATACCATCAGTATCGATTTCATCTGCCTTATCTTGCCAAATTCTATCTTTTACCGACTTATTCTTATATTCTTTGTGCTTTTTGTTCCACAATATTGGATGCTCTGCAACCCATTCAAGCACTTCTGCTTTCTCTTGGTCATTTCGTAATCTGCAACTTTTCTTTTGTTTTTTTTTTATTTCTGTTCTGTAGTATTGCCCTCATTATCAGACGGAGTCTCTTCTATTGGAGTTCTGCGATTCTCCTCGTCGTCGATGGGTGTTTCTGCCCTGGGTGGATCCTCACGTATTTCATTATTTTCTATTCTCGGTTCTAATGGAGGGCAGGGACGTCCCTGTGGAGGGATGTCTTCTTGTGTGTTTAATATATTGGCATCATATTCTGTATTTGACGCAGCATCCGAATAATTATCAGGCAGCGTTATTAGAATTTTCCTCTGGTACTTTTTTCCTCTTCCTCTTCCTCTTCCACCTCTACCTCGTGGCGGCATTTTGAAGAATAAACTAAAAACAGTCACACGGAAACTTTTTAATCATTTTAAGGTCACGTGTATGTGGTTTATTGCCTTTAATTTTCAGATGGTTTATTGCTTTTAATTTTCAGATGGTTTATTGCCTTTAATTTTTAGATGGTTTATTGCCTTTAATTTTCAGATTATTTTGTTCATCCGTTTTATCCGTTACGCTTCCGTTAGGTGTCCGTTTTATCCGGTACTCGTCCGTTAGATGTACGTTCGACGTCCGTTCTGTCCGGTACGTATCCGTTTCACGTACGTTCAATGTCCGTTGTGAGTCAGTTAGGCATTCGTTACATGTCCGTTAGTACACCAACGGACTCCCAACGGATAAAAATTTTGTCAACGAATAACTTTTTTTTATCCGTTAGGCGTCCGTTCGAGCTATCCGGTAAGGTGTGACCGAGGCTTAAGTAATAGGCAATTTATTTTCAGTTAAGAGCAAAAACAATTTAACTCCAACGCGAGCTCGTCAGACAGTTTTGACGTGAAAAGACGGTAGGGAGATCTCAACATTATGAAAATTCTTGCCCATGTCAGATTTTCTCTATCTAGCAGTTTTCAAGATAGTAGACAAAACTTGCATCTTACCCCCTCAGTTCTAAGTTGGTATGAAAAAGTTGTGAGTGGAAAAAAGGGGGGTCATCGCTCACAATTTCTAATACTTGATACCCCAATGATGATTGTAGCCAAGTTTGATTAGATTTAGCCTTAAAGTTTCAGAGGAGAAGATTTTGGTAAAAATTAATAGATGTCTGATGACAATTGATTGGAAAAGCTCACGCTGGCCCTTTTGTAAATTGTACTTTGGAAATAATTTCATTGAGGATTTTTTATAGTTGGGCAATCAGTTCCATTAGATAAAAAGCTGGTGTTTACAAAAATTATTACAAACAATTCTTAGACTGTCAAAATGTCAAGCTTAGAATTCAGCTGTTAGACTTGACTGTACCAGTTCATGCTGGATCCAAGGACCAAACACTTAAGAAAATCATTTTACTACTGAATTGTGATGCAAAAGATTCACAATCACAAACATTCACAAATATTTTGTTATATAAACAAAAATTAAACAGAAGAAGAAGCTACATTTCTCGTTATAACACGGAAAAGAACATATTGATGACGTCATACTGGAATGTGCAAAAGACTAGATCAATATTTCGCTGAATTTTTAATTTTACACATTGAGAGTGTTGACCATATTAAGAGAAATAGGGTTAACAACTTATGAAAATTGGATTTCGCTTGATATCAACCCTCTTTATTTAATTGAAATAGTAATAACATGACTCGCCAAAGGCTGTTTTTTTTTATCACATTGAAATTAAATAACTCGAGTTGATTTCAAGCGATATCCCATTCTTCCAAACGCCGGTGGTTTCACTTACGGACGAAAAAGTTGACCGATAAAGGCGCTTTAAATTGACTCTAGCGAAATCAAAGATAACACATAAATTGTTACACACTTTATGAACTTTATCATTCCACACTGCCGTTTTTATTCAACAAATTTTATTTTGACTAAAAAAATCAAATATACGTCTTATACAAATCTAACAATTCCATTTTACAAGTTAAGAAAGTTACGATTTAGAATGAAGACATATAACTGATCAAATAAAGAAATATAATTTCACAAATTAAGAAATGTAGAAATTCATAAAACAGATATAAAAATGCTACAAAATAAAGATATAATAATTTATAATAAAAAGATTTTTTTTCAAATATATATTTCAAATGTAACATATGTAAAGGATTGTTTGACACAGTTTAAAAAAATGCAACACAGATCTTAAAAAAAATTAGAGTAGAGAATTTAACATTTATTTATTATCTTGACGAATTCTTAATATGCAATTAATGAAGTGAATACATTCTGTAAACGAGATAAATTAAAGCAGAATTTACCGAATTTACAACAAAATACAGAAAAGTATTGTAATATTTTAGATTGTGACCAAAGGTAAGAAGTATTATATCTGTTTTATGTTTTAAAACTAAATTATATAAATTTCATCAAGTCAAATGAACGAATGGAATTTTGGCTGACGGATTGTCTTGGATGTTGGTCGATCTCAAATCACTATAAACCTTAACATCGATACTCATTTTGAGCTCAAATCCGGTTTTGTAAATGAAAAAACTTTGAGCGCATGAGAGACGAAATCTCTCACTTGTATTTGAATTTCACGACAATCAGAACAAGCCATGTTTTTGTCTGTGTTGTATACATAATCAAAAGCTTTTATATATATATATATATATATCAACATATGTTAATTATACCAATGAAGTTAGATTGTACGGAAGCCGATAAGGGCCATTAAAAAAAATTAATTATGTCGTAATTACGACATAGCATGTCGTAATTTCGACATAACATGTCGTTATTACGACCTCGCTATGTCGTAATTTCGACATAACATGTCGTTATAACGACTTCGCTATGTCGTAATTTCGACATAACATGTCGTTATAATGACATCACTATGTCGTTATAACGACATAACGACATCACTATGTCGTTATAACGACATAGCTATGTCGTAATAACGACATCGCTATATATATAAAAGAATATGTATTGTGATTGCCAAGAGACTAAATGACACAGAAATTAACAACTGTAGGTTGTCATCACACTGCTGTGTGGCAGACAGTGTTATTAATTAATTATTAGCTCCCTTGGTAAAACTCCAAATTTCATATTTAATGTATTTCATTGTTAAATAATTTACATGAATCTTAATAAGTATAATATATTTGTTTATTCCATAGCTTTTGCTATTTGAATTCATTGGTTAAAGATATTTATTTATATTGTAAAGTTTAATATTTGCATCGTCGCAAAATGTTTGGTTACCTTCTTTGGTTACCTTCTGTGCGAAACTTATATATTTTTATAGATCCCATAGAAGTGTAAGAAATAAGCAGCTGTGGAAGGGCTGTATTGCTAGTCGAGGTGGATACAACATGTGAAAGTATAGGAGGATTGACATGCAGTCCTAGTCCAAGGCAAGCCAAGCTTTCCACCCCCCCTTTAAATAAGCGCAAACTACATGGCTTCTTGTAATAAGGATGAATTGAAGTATTGATTGCTCTATTTCTACTTTCAATCGTTGGGCACGATGTTCCTACAAAACGACGTTACATTTAAAATGCGGCGTCGAAGAGGGTTTTTGACTTTGCTTAATTTTTGCAAGTTTTATTCGGTTTTTAATATGTTGGTTGATTCTGGTTCTGTTCGTTTTGTGATTTTATTTTATCATAAATTACCTCAAGTTGTGGAAATCGATTTAATAATGTTTACCCTTTAAGCTATTTCAACTAAAAATGCAGTACTGTCGCAAGTAATGAAGGAAGGAAAGATGGGGCGGATGTACATGTATACGGTTTCCCATAAAAAAAATGTTTTTAGATGTACAAAACTTTGATCATAGGATGTTTAACTTTCAAGGTGCATATCATCTGCCATTGCAAAATTTCTATATCTTAATTCAACCCGAATACAAATATATCTGACATTCTGCAAGTAAATCGAACATTTTTACCCATGGTTAAATTTGAATAGAATTGTATTTTGCCTGACACATGAGTTGTCGAAATACACCCCTTCAATTACTTGAACCTTGGCTTGAGAATTATTTCCCAAGTCATCTATAATGTTTAACTTCTGATATACATTTTAAAATATAGTAATCTGCTCCTGGATCGTCCGCGAAAACGGCTAATATAAACCCGGGTTTTTATTGATTCGATGAAACGGTTTTCGTCGCTGTTTGGGATTCGTCTTTCAATAACCGCCATTTCATGCACAAGTTTATATTGACGAAAAGTTCCGGCTTCGCTAGTACAGGAATTACTATCATCACGACAGTTATAACATGAATAGCAGGACAAATCTCGAAGTAAAACATTCCGTGAACTGGTATTAAGTCTTTTAATATTGGTGATTGCACCTTACTGAAGTGACGACTTTAAATGGTCTATTTCGGAGTACTTCCGCAACATAAAATTCAAGTCGCATTTTACATTTAGAGGACTGTCTTGGTGTCTTTGCAAAAGTTGGACGAAGTTCATGTAATGATATTTTTTTCCCCATTTTCCCATTCTTTTAAATAAATCGTTAAAAGCTGTAAACGATTAATAAAAATTGCAAAATTGAACTTGTGTCGAACCTTTGTCCCCGGCCGGAGTCTATAGCAACATGCACTATTCTTTTTTTCCGGCAGCAATCATCAACCTCTTTTTCCAAATTTCATAACACGATTTGTTTTAATTATCATGAACATTTATAATTGAAACTTTAGCACATGTTACGTCGGAAATTAGCGTCTTTCGGATGTTAGACGTTTTCAGACGTTTGGACAAATTGGTTACCGTTTTGTAATGTGTGGATGAATTTTATTCCTTTAAGACCCAAAAATGTAGTTAATAAGAAAAGAATCTTGGCATTTTTTACTCTTCGTGTATCTAACTTTTGTTTTGCTCAATTATAGAAAATACGCGTTAACTGCTTTGAAAAATGAAATATCAACTTGGACAAAATGGCTACCGTTTGAAAAACGACTGTGTAGAGAAGATTTTTATTAAATCAGCAATATTTGAACTCACGAACAATGAGGCAAATATTTGTACTTTTGTAAGATATATTATTGTCTTACTCTTTTTATTCATTTTCTGCTATATCTACTTATAAATTTCACTTTCAGTCGTTGAGTTAACGGTATACGTCGTTGGACATTTTTCTTATTCCATCTTAATATGCAGCCACCGAGTCAAATACAATTTGGCAAAATAACGGCTTTTAACACCACAAAGAACCGACACATGTCGTTGTTCCTGCCAAGAATCAAGAAGGTCAGAGAATAAGAAATAGGATCACTATACTTAAGAGTTAAAACAGTTTTTCATAAATGTAACGTTGGACATCCGTTTTTTCACATAGCTTTGTTATTTTAATCCTCAAATATACTAGATATTACTTAGTATATAATCAAGAGCTGTAAAACATAATTTTAAACATATATTGAATTTGTTTTAATATTAATAGTTTTGCGGATGAAATTTCGAAGATTCTGTTTTCAATCCTAGGGGTTAAGAAAGAAAGGGAAAATTCTGATTATGAAGATGATATACCATTAATGGAATTATCTAAAAAATTAAGGGGGAAGAAAATTTTCTCAAAACAAGATAATGTCAATAATGGTCAATTAGAAAGTGATGATCAAGTCATGAAAGAAAAAGTAGGAAATTCGCCGTCTGATTATGACGTCTCTGACATTGATGATAACATGTCTAGCACTCATTCTTCGTCAGTAACATCTGAAAATTATGACATGGAAGATAACATGTCTGTGAATAGTGTTAAAATAGAAAATAATCAGAAATCTACTGATATTGGGGCTAACGACACAAAATTGGTAACTAAGGAACATGTACAAAATTTAGTGAGGGCTTTAATAGGTATTATGTAGGAATCAATTGGCTTTAGTTTAAACATATTTTATTTGCTGAATTAAAGCAAAATGGATTAGACACAAGTAAATCATACTTATGAAGTCTTCTCCATAATACAATATAAAGTTACAATAATAGTATAATATAATGGACATGCATATAAAACAAACAGTTTATACAATATAATATAATACTAGCTTTCATAGGTGAACAAAGAGGAGACAAAGTAAAAAAGGAAAAAGAAAGTTTGAAAAATCGTATACTTCTGTGACGATGACTTGTGGATTGATGGCAACGATGACGTCCTGTGTCAGCAATAATAACGCTCTATCAAGGCATAAGAAATCTGTTTGACCTTTTTATGTAATTCTGAACATGTTTGAAAATTTGAATATTTTGTTCGTTCGAAAGTTCCAAGTGTCCGCAAATTAATAGTTTTGTATCTAAAACAAAGTTTTCAGATAGCCAGTTAAGGTTATCGAATAAGTTTTTCCTACATAATGTGTATTTTGGGCAAACGAACAAGTAATGGTAGACATCCTCAATATCGGACCCACAATGACAAGAGGGATCATTTATAATGTTAGCTCTAAATAGGTCATTGTTTAAGGATGAAGCGGAACATCGCAATTGCGTTAAGATAATATTTAATTTCCTTGGGCCGTACAAATAAAACGTTTCAATTTTACATACTAGACTATCGTTTTTTAATTCTTTCTTAAATTTAGAAATAGAGTCGACACTGCGAATTTTTGGATCAAGTTTATTCCATTCACGTATAGTAGAGGGAATAAACGATTCAGTAGTAAGGGAAAGTCTACAAAATGGAACAATAATATCTTGACCATTTCGCAACGGGTAGTTGGTTGTACTTTGTACACAAGGAGGTACAAGATTACATAGATATTCTGGTGCATGCTTTTGGTTCATGTTATAAAACATCTGTAATTTTCTTCTTCTTCTTCTTTCAAAAAGAGATTCCCAGCCAACCTCAGAATATAAAGTTTCAGTTTTTGTAAATATTGGTAGACCTGTTACTATTCTTGCGGCCTCCAATTGTAAATTTTCTAATTTATTTGAGTAGCCTATTCCACAATTATCCCACACTTCCGTGGCATATTCGAAAATGGGTCTAATAAAAACTAAGTATAGTTTTTCTAAATTATTTCGAGATAATCGATATTTAAGCTTACGTAAAACATTTAAGTGTTTCTTTACACTTGTAATTATACTTTCAATATGATTGTTCCATTTTGCGTCACTACTGAAATTAACTCCCAGGTGCTTATGAGATGTACTTAAAGGTATATTTTTACCATTTAAGGAAAAGCTGAGGTCTGGAGTCTCAATATTTGAAAAAATCATAATTTCGGTTTTATCTGGGTTGAATGACATAAGCCATTTAGAAGACCAAACATCCAGCTCTTTCAAGTCGCGATCAATAACAGATCTAATCTGTTCTCCATCGTTACCAGAATAGTTGAATGATGTGTCGTCAGCAAATAGCCGACACAGTGAAGTAAGCTTATCAGCAATATCATTAATATATAAGACAAAGAGAAGAGGGCCCAGAACTGATCCCTGGGGGACACCAGCTGAGACATTACAGAAGGAAGAAGACGAGTTATTTAATACTACTCTCTGTTTTCTGTCGTGTAGATAATCCTGAAACCAATTCAATACGTTTCCGTCAACACCATAAGCTTTCATTTTATATATAAGACCCCTATGCCAAACTTTGTCAAAAGCTTTAGAGAAGTCACAGAATACAAAACAATTTATATCTTTTTTTTCCAAAGAGTTTAATATGCAATTATATATTTCTAAGAGTATTTTTAGGGAGGAATCCTGATTGATACTCATAAATTAATTTATTAGCTTTTAAATGATTGTATAAGTGCTTAAACACTACTCTTTCCATAACTTTTCCTACACAACTAATTAAGGATATCGGTCTATAATTTGATGGCAAGGATGAATCTCCCTTTTTGAAAATGGGTATCAGATTTGCTATCTTCCAGCTAGTTGGGTATATTCCCTCTCTTAAGGATTTATTAAATATAATATGGAGTGGAACTGCTACCTTTTCTGGACACAGCTTTAGCATCTTATGACTGATCACATCAGGACCAGATGCTTTGTTTGGATCTAATATCTGAATAATATCTATTATTTCTTTTATATTTACTTGAATATCTGAAAACTTACTATTAGTTTTTGTATCAAATTCGGGCAAATCAACATGATCCTCATCTAATTTTGAAATCATACTAAAATATTTGTTCAACAAATTACATTTCTCCTCATCTTCATATACAGTATCATTCAGTTCATTATCATTTATAATATTTTGGAGAGGGGGTATGGTTTCTGAACCTTTTTTGGATTTAATTAACGTTTTCATTAATTTCCAATACGTTTTTGAGTTTGAGGGTTGTTTTGATATTAGACAGTCCAAATTTGTTTCAAAATTTTCTTTGGCGATTTTTTTCATATTATTTACCTTATTTCGTTGTTTTTTGTACTTGGCTTTATAGGTAGTAAGAAGGATGCAAATCATTTAAGAATTTCTAAAACTGATAAAATATGTAATAAAACTTGTAATTATTCTCAATTTACAGAATGGCAGACAAAGACAAAAGCTATGCCCAGCTAGAATCCCTTTATTTGTGGAGATTATTACCTGACCTATTATGGTGGGACATATATGTAATGTTTAAAATCAATTTTTTCCGGGAAATACTAGATAGAAATAAAGGGAAACCGCTATTTAAAGAATTCCACTCAATACAGAAGCTAATCAACCTGTCAGATCCAGTTATTATCGACAATTTTTGTGGTTTACCCACAAAATTCGTAGAAATAATCGGACGCCGGAAACAATTTGCCGAAATACATAACTTATCGTACCAAGAGCATCTGAGGAAGTGGACGGTGGAGAACTTCAAAGCCATTGGATGGTTAAAAAGATCCAATCGCTTTGGGGTTTACCACCAAGAAGTGATCCTGAACAATGCAAGGAAAATGCACCGGATACGCATTTTTGATCTCATAATTAAATTCGAAACTATAATGGAAAACAAGAAAACATTTTATTCAGGACTATCGTATGAGTTCCAAAATTGATAAGGCCAGATAAATAAAAAATATTATAATATAATATTTTTGTATCATTATTTTTAGGAAGAACCAGTGATGAAGTGGTGGTGGTTCTCACTTGTTCTTTTTGGCTTAACCAGCCAATTCATTGTCAAGGAAAATGTCATGTTTCAAAAAATTAAGGAAATAGCCACTACCAGATCAAATTGGCTCATTACTTTGGTCGTAGACTTGGAACCTTTTGAATTATTTCTTAATAAAATAGAACAAGACTTGGGCAAGGCCTTGCTCGCTACACAAAAAGTTTACACAACTTCTATGTTTTACACTCCGGAAAAAAAAACCCATTTTGGCTACTATCTTAAGTTTACAAAGGGAGGTTGAAGGATTAAATCGGACTAGAGATTATCTACATTCACAATTCAATGATTACAAATCTTTATACTACGACGAAACGGCAAAGTTTAGAACTAAACGTAGTTTATTTCCTATTATAGGCAAGGCATTAAGTTTTCTATTTGGTACTGTATCAGACAGCGACCTGTCAAAAATTCGAAGAAATATCAAAACTTTGGCACAAAATCAAGACGCAATTCGTCATATTGTTCAAGAGGGGTCAACTATCTTGAACACTACACAAACACATGTTTCTGAAAATAGACACAAGGTTAATGAACTGATTGAAAGTGTGGAAGAACTGGGAAATAGGCTACAAACTTTTGCCACAGATATAAAAATACAAATTGAAGTTATGGGGAGTTATTTATAAGCTTATTTGCATATGGACATGGTAATAGGTGAAATAAAGGACCTGATGAATATAGCAGGGGATTAGTTAAACCATCTGTAATTACAACTAAACATGCTGTCCTTAGGACACATGTCACCTAGTCTTATCTCACCCGGTAATTTACGAGTATTATTGACTGACATAAAACGACGACTACCGGCGACATTAAAAATACCTGGTGACGAAGTTAAAGATATTTGGAACTTTTATAAATTGTTGACCTGTAGTACAGTTTTGGACGAAAACAAAATAATTATTAGAATGAAATTCAAAACAGTGTGGCTGTGGCCATTGATTGACACATTAAGTTCATCCATTGACTGGGACAATTTAGGTGAACGTTTGTATGTAACGACCACTGCTCACTATGTACTTTTTAAAGACACTTAAACCATGGGGTCACCAAAGGTTTTCAACACCTTAATAAAGTAATTCGAAAAACTAATCAGAAATAACACGATGTTTTGATTTATATCAATTATATAAATCAAAACATAAAGGTTATTCCTGGTTATTTTTTGAATTATTTTATAATTAAAGGCGTTAAGAAACCTTTGGTGACCCCACAGTGTAAATGTTTATCGTAGGTACGTCGTAGACATTTAAACTGTGGGGTCACCAAAGGTTTCTTAACGCCTTTAACTATAAAATAATTCGAAACATTAATCAGGAATAACCTTTATGTTTTGATTTATATAACTGATATAAATCAAAACATCGTGTTATTTCTGATTAATTTTTCGAATTTCTTAATTAAGGTGTTGAGAACCTTTGGTGACTCCATAGTTTAAGTGTCTTTAAAAAGTACATAGTGAGCAGTGGTTGTTACATACAAACGTTCACCTAAATTGTCCCAGTCAATGGATGAATTTAATGTGTCAATCAATGGCCACAGCCACACTGTTTTGAATTTCATTCTATTTGATTCTACAATAGCAATTTTAAATAAGAAATATTAATTTTAAACAAGAAATATTAATCTTTAAAGGTCCTCTTTGTCTTTAAGTTAATAATGAGGAATACGTGCGTAAAGGGTAGAAATGTCCTTATTTTCTAAATTCTCTTAGTTCATACGAACGTAAACTATTTAATAAAATGTAAAAACATATTACAAAATGAATTACCAACATAAAAGGGCTGAAAATTAACGAAAACTATACGAACAGCGGTATCAACAATTGAACTTGTATTTCAAATGAAACAATAACTTCATCCATTATGTTTTTGTATATATTTGCGTTAAACTCACTCTACTTACACTTGAAAGATAAAAAGGCCCTCCTACATGCAGTAGTGGTTCAAGAGTGTTGTTCACATCGGAAATAAAAAAAAATGACAACATTTTATATTTTAAAGTACACACTTTAATTGGCATTAAATAAATAAACATTTATTTTTCAATTTTGATATGTATGCAGATTCCTATATGATCTTTTGTTGATTTAGAAAAGAGGAAAGTTTGGTTTTTTTTACAAAAAGAAATATTACCCTATAGACAATTATCAAATTGATGATTCGTTGACAAAAAAAACGATCAATATTTTCAACTCTTTTTTTTTGTATATTATTATAATTATTATATATTTGGTCCGTCTACAGCACTTTTCTCTATGTACCATTATTGGAGAACACTCAGACCCGAAATTTGGAAATTACATATATGTCTAAGTACCCTTGACGCTTTCCTTTAATGTTGCTTCCATTGTTCTCTATTCTGTTATAAAGCTCATCCATTCCCCTATGTAACATCTATTTTAAAATTGAAATTGCATACACAGATTTATAAAAATAAAACTTTTTTTTATTACGAACAAATACCGAGAACAGAATTGGTGGCCATAGTCCTGCTGACATGTAACGTTCTTTTGTACATGTGTATATACAACATATTGTATCGTCCTTAATATGGGTAACATATATATAAATTATTGATTTTTAATTTCAAGTCAGAGAAAATACCAAGCACGCTATAAAAACCCGAAGAAAGTCGAAGAATAATAAGGAACATAATGTCTAGACTAGATATGACAAACAGACATACAACAGTCATCCGTCTAGACTAGATATGACAAACAGACATACAACAGTCATCCGTCTAGACTAGATATGACAAACAGACATACAACAGTCATCCAACGAAAAACAACACAAAAAAATCAATTTTCCAGCCAAATCCGAGAGGAAAGCGGATTGTCTGGAAAGCAACAGTTCGTGCTCAACGTGTGAAAACCACTGTGATCAGTTCTGAAAAATCTCTTTGTTAACAACTTTTGTACCAAGCTCCTCACATTAAACTTGATCCAAACAGGGCATTTGACGAGGGTCATTTATACAATTTAACACAGTTTGCACAAAAAAGTTATATTGTCTGCGATAATCTTCTTTCCTGTAGATTCAGAGTTCACAAATGAGTAATACAACTGGATAAAATCATAAAAACACAAATATTGACACATGTAAACCTGTCAAATAGAAAGTAGGAAGGCCACTTGTGCATCAAAATTGAAAAAGCTATGAAATGCTTATTTTGACCATATACCAAAATTTGTCATTTTTAAAGAAATTCTATCAGATAAAAGTTTAAATTCTTTAGTTTTATGATATTTAATAAATTGACATCATCCAATCATTCAGGGAAGTTTCCAAAGTACAGATTCTATTTTTCCTGATTTCACCTCCGAGTATACAAAGTTAGTTCGTAGTGCATTTCGTTTAGACCATAAATAAAAATTTATTAAATCCCACATGCGCTTTCTCAATAATATTTTTATAGTGTGTTGTACTACTTTTAGGACAAATTATATCAAAATTATAGAAAACTTCATCGGCTTAACTTAAAATATGTACAATTCTATGTTAAGGGGTCTTGAAATCTTTTGACAGCTACCGAAGTGCTAATTTTTAACCTTTTTCAGCTCGACCAAATCATCACTTTCCTCTAAAACCCATGGCCATTTTTTTACAGTGTCATTTCCCCCTACTTGCTATTTGAGGCATATAACATGGAGAAATAGATTTGGAAAGGGTATAAAAAAATTGGCAAGTAACACACTGTCCACACTAAGAACGAAAATCAAAGAACGATAACTGTGTACTCCGACCAAGTAAAAGGGCTACCGAACATACAGGTGAACGGATTAGTCCTGCGCTGGGATGGGCGCTTATGTCTGTGCTAAAATGTCCCCTAGTAGATTAAAATTGCGCCGATAACTTCTTGGCCTTTAAAATTAGTACTAGTATCTACTGATATTTACATGAGTGAAACTGTAAAATGAATGCGCGCAAATGTACAGTAATCAAAAGCTGCGAGCAAATGCAATGATTTTATTACCAAATGTAATGGTAGTAATGTAGTGATACGCCCCCTAACACGCTCCCTGTCATTGTAAATCACATACAACTATAATAAAGTGAACTGTAAATATAGCATATATCTACTAACAAATTTAGCTCGCAGACTGTAATGAATACCAATGCCAATGAATTTTTATATATATTATTAGACATTTGCCACTACCAGAATAGGGAAAACATAAACAAAGTGTGAACTTTAATATATATACATCAGTGTACAATTTAGGATTTTTTTTAATTGTCTTGATTAAGTGGCTAATAAGGAGGTAACTTGTAAATCTAAAACTTGTGATTTGCATATGAATGATAATACACGTGTTCCAATTTAACCTAAACTAAAGCATGATAAACAACAGATATTTCATTATGCATTAAATTATCTTAAACTTATAGAAAATTGTTTCTACCAACAAAATTCACAAGTCCATAAAGCTGATTCGGTTGTATATTTGAAATTTTAAAATACATATGAAAAATAATATTTAGAATGACATTTCATCAAAGTTTTCGCGAGCCAAGAACCACAACATTGATGAGGCAGCCAATAGAGACGAAATGTCAACAAAGGAAAATAGAGATGTCTAAGGAAATAAGGCATGTGACAGCATTGTTCGGTTTTCCAGGTTCAGGAAACACATGGACGAGGCATCTTATAGAATATACTAGCGGTAAAATCTCTGTGTATCTTAACTGTCACTCTTTGTCTTTATGCATTACAAAACTCTGTCAGTTAAAATCAAGATATTACACTTGTGTAGGTTGTGTTGGTAGGCAATATCTTAAATATAATTGAACTGCTGTTGTGTTGGCAATTGGTCAAAGTTGTATACAAATCAATCAAAATTCATATACAAAATATAGGTACTATTAGTTACATATTGTGTTAGTGACCTGATGCGATATATACGGGGTCACTAAATTTCATATGGGGTCCGTATATATCGTATTAGGTCACTTGCACACTATGTAATGAATTTATCTTACCGACTATCTTTATTTCTTGAATTTAGACAAGACCTGTCTCATTTGCAATCATACCACATCTTCTCGTTTTTATATTAAAATGTTCAAGTGTTCAATTCTAAGAACCTACTTCCATTGAAATGTAAATAAACTTATGTCAACAATAACAATTTAATATCAACAAACTTGATATACCAATATTAATCAGAACTTTCAATTTAAATAATCAAATAGTGTCAGTCGTAACTCCATTACTAACCGTGTATTGCGGGAATATACATACATGTCTAAGATTCATCTTATAGCACACATTTAATAAATTCGTGATTTCGAACGTCAAACACTTAGAATGAGTATTTCGGTTTATTGGAACTGGTTATTAACATTTATTAATTACATCAGATAAAGGAAAACATGGTCTTACGAACAAATTTGATGGAAAAAAATAAAGCAAAACATTATTGTGTAATTCGTCATTAAAATAAATAAGGTTGGCGAAAGCCTTAGTACCGATAAAAAGATCTTTCAAATGCTATGAAAATGCTCAAAATAGTGAATATAGACAAGTCACTGGTAATGTTGTATTCGAGGACATTCAGATCACCTTTTGAGTCAAATCTAAAAGTTTGTGTGTGAAGAAAACTATTTTATATTTGATACGTTTCCCTCAGTTTTAGTTCGTAACCCGGATTTGTTTTTTCTCTATCGGTTTATAAATTTCAAACAGCGGTATACTACTGTTGCCTTTATTTTACAAGTTAATGTTCAAGATGAAATAATGTAGTATAACTCGTTTGTTTATGACATATTGAATCGATTGAACTTCACTGGGGTAAAGCTGATGACCGTAACTGCATTCACGGTCATCCCAAGATGTCGGACGAAAAATTAGGTCAGTATTTTTATTGTCTGTTAAGGTGTTTCTACATCATTTTCTTTACAAAGCATACATTGGTACGATGTAAATTTATAAAAGATTCACACGAAAGTCACAAATCTCTACCGAGGAACGTGTATAGAACGGGAAATTGGATTTGAAAAATTCGCTAAGATGACCGTAAATCATCTTTAAAATATTTTCAAGATGACCGTAACATATAATAAGGATGACCGTGATTGGTAAAATGATGACCGTAATTTCGAAAGGATGACCGTAATTTATATAAGGATGACCGTACCTTTCATAGTATAACCGTCATTTCTAAGAAATATCCGTATTTGTATTACCTTTTTTGTATCAAATAATTAATCGTGTTGGTGAAGGACGTATTTATAAGACAACCTTAGTTTAAACAATTTTTATTGAGATAATTCATCATGATACGATATTATACAAAGGAAATAATATTCAGGATTCAGAAACAAGCAATTTGCTTTTACAAATCGGTCTCCTTTACAAAAATAAAACACTTATTGAACAATACATAAATATAAATACTGGCATGCTCTGTAATAAATATATGAATATGAAAAAGGTGCAAGAAGAAAAAGAAGAAAAAATTTAATGAGAAAAAAAAAAAAAAAAAAAAAACATGAATTGTTGTAATGTATACAGTGTGAAATGCTTTGGTTCCTATTGAGTGATGAAGCATTAACATCAAGGGTTAAAACGTTTACTTTAATAATATATTTCTGCACCAAACTAAATAAAAGACTATTTTGCTCATCTGAGAGTACCGTTGATCCAAAAAGCAAAGTTTTTGTGTTAACTTGGACAGAAAGAACTGAAACAGAATCCAATAGTTCTTTTCTTAAATTAGTATATATAGGACAAGATAACAGGAAGTGAGAATTTGTTTCTACATCACCACAACGACAATTTGGAGAGCCTACTAAGTTACGAAGGAAAAGGTGAGAATTCATTGAGCTTGAATCCATTCTTAAGCGAGCATAAAGAATTTGACCAAAACGATGTCTAATACGCTGGGATCTTACTATTTTGGGTAATAATTTGTTTTTTGAATAATGATAACGATTCACATTTTCTTATGTTTAAGCAGAGACATATACTACATTGTATTATATGTCTCTGGTTTAAGTTAAGAGTGTCTTATAGTTTTGTTGTTGCAGGGATGAAATATTCAGAATATAAACGGGTCCGTGTGTTGACTTGTGAAATATTATTTCTCTGTCTTGTATTATGATCATGCCGACTGCCTACTGAATCAGGCAATAAGTTTTTTAAATACTCTGGAGTTTAATTATTCAAAATTTTGTGATAATGAGTTAGTCTGTGATTGCGTCGTCTTTCAGATATTTTTTTTTCCATCGAGTTTCAACATATACATTGTTTATACTGGTAAGTTTAGTAACCCCCCCCCCCCCCCAACCCCCACCCCCGTGACGATACGCGCTGCGTCAAGCTGAATACTTTCAAGTTTAGCAATCAAATTCTGATTTTGAGAGTCCCAAACGACATCGGCATATTCAAGAATCGGGCGAAATTTTTTCAAGTCAAAATCTATCAAGAACATTTTTCATTTTTCTCATTAAATTTATTCTTTTGTAAGATTTAGAAACTATATATTCAATATGGTCGTTCCAGGATCCGTTGTTAGAAAAAAAAAGACACCTAGATGTTTGTGTTTACTTACTGTTTGTAGCTCTTGGGTGTTCATATTTAATGGAGGATGAAAGGGTCTATTTATTTTTTTTGAAATTATCATACTTTTAGTTTTTTGGGCAATTAAAATTAACAAGCCATTTTTTTGACCAGTTATAAATCTTATCTAGATCGTCATTTAAAATTTTAGCTGTTTCTGTTGGATTGTCAACCATAATATATAATGAAGTGTCATCTGCGAATAGCTTAATTTGAGCTTGAATGTCTTCTACAATATCGTTTATAAATATCAAAAAAAGGAGAGGGCATAGAATGGACCCTTGTGGGACGCCTGCATTTACAGGTAACCATTCGGAACTTCAATCGTTAATAACCAACCGCTGGACTCTATTTGTAAGATAATTTTCAAACCACCTTAGTAAAGAACCCGGTATGCCCGCTTGTTGAAGTTTAAATAGCAGTCCCTTATGCCAGACTCGATCAAACGCTTAATACTTATATCACAGAATACTGCCCTTATTTTTTTACCGCTATCTAAAGCCTTCCCAAAATCATTCGAGATGTTGATTAATTGATTAACTGCTGAATCCCCCCGTGTAAAGCCCGACTGATTTTTCGTTATAATATTATTGCGCATAAAGTGATTGTAAACATGTTTATATACACATCGTTCCATACACTTTGATATTACACTCAACAAGGAAATAAGTCTATAATAGTTTTTAACGTCATTCGGTTTACTATTTTTATAAACTGGGGTAACATTTGCTCTTTTCCATTGATTTGGAAAAGTAGACGTACTTAAGGATAAGTTAAATAGTTTACATAGTGGATACTTTAAAACAGAAGATGCTTCTTTTAACAATTTGGGACTTATGCGGTCTGGGCCAGAAGCTTTTGTGGGATTAACAATTTTCAATATATCTTCAACTTCAGTAACAGTAAGTTCTATATAAGTTAAGTCATCACTAATATTATGAAGTTCTTCAGGTAACACAGCACTTGAATCATCAATATTTGACTGGGAAGAAAAAAAATCGATTAAATTCATTTGCCTTTTCGATTTCATCAAATATTAAGTTGTTATTAACCATTAATGGGGGTACACTTGCGTCCTTTGTTCTTAATCCGGATATTTGTTTAACCGTTTTCCACCAGTTAGTAGTGGACGGGTTACTGCATGTTCGTGATTTTTCTAATTAAATTGTTGTTATAATCATCCTTCGATTTTCTTATTAAACTAGAAACTTCATTTCGTATTTTCTTAAATTTTGACCACTCCGATGGGTTATTATATTTTTTAGCCTTTCTGTGGATTCTATTTTTTTCCTTTATCTTTTTTTTAACATCATTTGTTAGCCATGGAGGTTAATTTTTGCGAACAGTTATTATTTTATTTGGAATACAATTTTCAGCAGCTTCTATGATAGTTTTTGTAATTTCGGTTGTAAATTGTTCAACGTTATTTAAGTTAATTACGGAATCCCAATTTTTTTTCAGATAAAATGTTACGATATCTGTCATATTCTCCTCGATCATATAACCAAATTTCCCGCTTAAAAGTTTCATGACATTTTAGAAAGTTCAAAAGACTAATTATAGGACAGTGAACACGTATTTGGTCTAATAAAGGTGGCCCGACTCCACAGTAATTTATTATGTGAGCATCATTTGTTATAAAAAGGTCTAACAATGATGACGACGATTCAGTAAAATGAGTAGGTTCATCTATCATTTGAGTAAGACTAAATTGGCTTAACAAAGGTGTAATTTTTGAAGACAACATTATCCTAAAGGTAGACAAAAATAAGACGTGCTTCAAATACATGGTTCGTCATATGTAGCATCCAACTACAAGCCAAATAGTTAAAAAGAACTAACCGAGCCCCTATTGCGACAAATCAACTAAAAACAATGCATACAAATATGGATATTTTTTTCAATTGACGGTCATCCTTTTAAATTTAGTCATTCTTTATAAATTACGGTCATCCTTAACAATTTACGGTCATCTTTTAACCAATTACGGTCAGCCTTGTTATGAATCGCTAATCCTGTTACGGTCATCTCGATTACGATTTACGGTCATCCTCGCGAATTTTTCAAATCCAAATTCCCGTTTTATACACGTTCCTCGGTAGAGATTTGTGACTTCCGTGTGAATCTTTTATATATTTACATCGTATCAAAGTATGCTTTGTAAAGAAAATGATGTAGAAACACCTTAACAGACAATAAAAATACTGACCTAATTTTTCATCCGACATCTTGGGATGACCGTGAATGCAGTTACGGTCATCAGCTTTACCCCAGTGGAACTTACCGGTCATACTATTATTATACAGTTTCTACTTTACCGGTCATACTATTAGTTATGAATATCAGTTATTCAGTTTCAATTTTACCAGTCATACTATCAGTTATGAATATACGTTATACATTTTCTACTTTACCGGTCATACTATTAGTTATGATTATGAGTTATACAGTTTTTACTTTACCGGTCATACTATTAGTTATGAATATGAGTTATACAGTTTCTACTTCGCAGGTGTAGCTACCGGAGGCCACGGTGGTTGCGACCCTAAACTTAAACCAGGGTTCATCGGCGAATGTCATGTTGATAATGTAATTGTAATGAAATCACATTCCATAAGCAACATCATGCAATTTAAAAAAGCCATAGTTTTAATACGTAGTGCATACAAAGCTATCAGTGCTTTTTTCCATTATGATCATTCGAAGAGAAACAGACATATAGCGTTGGCCTCAAAGGATTTGTTTGATAGTAAGTGTTTTTAAAAGTGTTAAGAATAGTTAAACATTTGATGTTTTTCTTGCCTTAAAACTTTAAGAATTAAGCAATATAATTAAAATATTGATCTCTGATTTTGTTATACAACATCTCGTTTCAGATTGAAATCAGAGATCAATATTGTAATTAGATTGAGAATAAAGATTGAGAATGAATAAACTCAATATACATGTAGATATCAGAATTGAATTGTGTACACCAGACGCGCGCTTCGTCTGCAAACTTAAGGATTCGCCAGTAAAGATGGAATCAAAGAAGTTAAAACTTAAGGATTCGCCAGTAAAGATGAAATCAAAGAAGTTAAAACTTAAGGATAAGCCAATATAGAGGACAAGTTAAAAAATATCTATAATTCGAAGAAAAAACAAACAACACCAGAAAAAAAACCCCAAAAGAACTGAAAACTAATAATGAAAGCTCCATCGAAAACAAGGGTGCTGCATAAAGGTCTAAAAGTACAACATTCAGATGTTTTTTTTCACTGCATGTAAATATTTATATAGCGAAATCAACATTTGACTGATTTGTTGAGATTTTCCCACGTGACGTCGAACAAAAGTTCATATTCCCCTCTGAACGTTGGGATTTCCATGTGCGACGTTACGCGCGGTTAAAGCTTATATTAACTTTTTTAGTGATACTAAGTATAGAATTTCGTTTTGTAAATTATTTCAGATTTAAAAACAAAACAAAAACATTATGATTATCATTTGAGCGGGGCTGAGTGTCATTGTTAACGTTAGTTTAAAAAAAATATGCAGATATAAGAATAAAATACCCTCGTGAAATATGAATTTTCTTAGGTGAACAAAATCATCATATCGCCCTCAGACATGGGAAATACATGTATAGGGTCTCTTGGTATCAAAAGACTGCTTTCGTTATGAGCGAACTGTAATATTTAAGGATAATCGTTAATAAATTATATGGAATGGAAACAGAAGTATCTCGGTTTAATAATAAATGCCTTAGATTCAAATCGAGTATTATAAATTTAAAAAGTTGATGTATATCGGATCATATCGGAATTGAATGCAGTTGGTTTTGTAATGTATACTTGTTTTTCTTGATTAAATTCTGCACAGATTAAAATAAATATGAAGACCTTTTAATAACTGAAACGTTCCCTGATCCCGAAATCCCGGGCTTTAAAGGTGTCATACCACCAATTACTCCCTCAAATTTAGAACGTATGAAAATAGGTCTACTCGGACAAAAAATAGTGCATTTGATGTCATCGTTCACCTAAACTAACCAACAAATTTGCAGAAATGAAACTTTTGTTAAAAGAGTAATATATTAAGACAATTTTGAGCCAAAATTTACCTGTCTATGAGTTTGCATTAAAAATTGAGGATTAATGCGCTCCATAGTATACTAATTTAAGATTTCCAGAAAACCAGGGGTTATTTTTAGTGGTACCTCCTTTCGGAAGCTCTCTTCTTTCTTATATGATTTTGAATGTATGCTGAAAATTGGCATGCAGAAAGGTGACATCTGTACGATTCAGGATATACCTAGTTTCTATGAAGTTAAACTTAAGGTAAAATATTCAGAGAGCTGTGAAATTAGCAAAATTTGGTTGAACAGATAGGGACTTTTAATTGGTGGTATGACACCTAAAGCACTCCATCCCGACGTCCCAAAATAGGCCCTGCCCCTCTATTATCTCACTCAACATAAGTTATCTCTATTGCAGGGTTATTTGAAGATGTTGCTGTTACTAAAATTCGAGTATGGCTTACAAAAAATCTAAAATGGCTGCAGTTTAGAGGACCGAAATGTATAGTTTTTTATGCAGATCTTCTGAAAAACACAGTAATTGAAATGAAAAAACTGAGCAATTTCCTAAATGTAACAGTATCTGATAACACGTATTCTTGTTTACTTAAAAACATAGAAGGCGACTATCATCGCAGTTACAAAACATTAAATGGCACATTTAATCCAATGCAATATTATACAAGAAAGCTTAATGATACCATCGAGTACGCAATTAAACAGGTAGAAGAAAAGGTGGCACAAGTTACCGGTCATAATCGTTTATTGGAACGTTTTATTTAAATCTTCTTATTTGTTATTTATTAAGTTCAACGAGGCTAAGTCTGACATAGCCCATTTACAGAACCCTGACTTAAAGTCTCAATTGGTGATTTAAAAATATGGAGAAAGGGAGTGGGTAGGCCGGGTATAACGTGTGAATACGTGAAGGTGAGCAAGTCGTTGATTTTTAAAAAAAATAGTCATCCGAACTGTGGACAGAAGACGCATATTTTTTTTATGGTTTTCTTTTACATATATATTTATTTCTTGACCTCATTAAGGATTCATGTTATTGTCCAATTTATATTGCATTGGTATATATTTGTTTGTCACAAACATGTGTAATATGTTTATATGACAACAAAGATTGTTATTATTCATAAGAAAAATGAATAAAGACTACCAAATATCCACTGTCAATACTAAATGTCATAAAAAGATAAAAATGAAATAAAACAAAGAGAATATATAACCACTCTTTACATTCCAGACTGATACATTACAGTGAGTCTATTGACATGTCGCATGGTAAAAGAAGTGTTTTTCTCCACAGCATTCTCTTGTTTTTTGTTAGTGATGTATCTAACACATAATACACTTAAAAATATGTCCCCATAGAAGTACATTTATTTAAGAACGTATATAAGAAAGAAAAAAAAAATTAAAAACAAATCTCATATTTTATCTCAGATGTACAAACATGATAAAAACACATATTTCTATTTATTCAACATTCAATTTTTATTTTTAACTATTTATTAGATACATGATAACAAAACTATTTCTACTGAAAAGATTTGCAGACATAACTGACAGCTATGGAGAAACAAAGGAAAAATCATGGATAGAAACACTGTGTTTGTTTGTGGAAAATACGAACACGTTCTCTTACCAGAATTAAGGGGCTCCGATGGCCGAGTGGTCTACGTATTCGGATTTTGACATCACTAGCCAGTCAACGCTGAGATTTTGAGTTCGAATCCTGCATAGGGCATGTGCACTCGACTGCAATCTTCAATCACTAAGATTGTCAGTTTTCTTACTGAAGGTCGGTGGTTCCCTCCAGGCACTCTGTCTTCCTTCACAAATTAAAATTGACCGCCACGAAAAATTACATTAGTATTATAAGTGGCCTTATCACTAATCAATCAATCAATCAATTTTCCACAATGCAGATTATTGTGTAAGTGAAATGGTTTGAAGGGTAAAAAGTTCAGCATTTAAATTACATTTTTGTTAATAACCTCAATAAAAGAGAGACTAATGATTACGATATATGCATGGTGAACAGGTTCCTTCTTTTCAAAAAAGAAAAACAATTTCAACAAATTTAATTTAAAAAAAAGGTAAAATGTCTTACTCAATATCTAAGTAATTGTATCAATATGCGAAACTAATGCAATAATATGACATAAATTAATCTGTCCACATAATGATACTGAGAACTTTTAATAGCTTTGTTTTTTGTTGGAAACTTTGGTATTTTTAGATCGTAGACAGAACCAACATAACCAAATAATAAACACAAGTGCCAAACAACTGCCGAATCCAATCAGGATGTATATCCAAAACTCTGAAATGAAAGCAAAATTGTAAACATTTTCATAAAAGTTACCTGCTAAAATGTTTTTTTACAAGCTAGTGGACCCTTCTGGATTCTAGCTATTCTGTTCAGGTTTATCTATAGTGTGTCATGCCAATTGCTTGTATTAACTAGTCGATAGGTAAATAGGTTTTTTATTTGAGTAAAATAAGTGTTAATTTACTAAACTTTGAATTTTTAGAAATACTAAGGATTTTATACATGAGAAAAAGATTACTTTGTAAGCTATATTTGGCAAAACCTTTCAGAATTTTGGGTCGATCCGCAATGCTCTCCAACTTCATACTTTATTTTTTGGCGATATTAACCTCATAGAGTCTTTTTTTAACGAGTTTTTTGTAGACGAAACGCGCGTCTGCCGTACACTTTTATCAAATCCTGGTATCTACGTATATGTAAGAGCATGAAAAATCCCTTTCTTCATGATTGCGTACGAGCGACAGCGAGTACTTATCATGAAGTAACGGATTATCATTCTCTTACAAACTTAGAATATTGAAAAGTTCTCAAGTGATTCCTTGATTGGTTTTATTCAAGAACTAGTTTCATTGTCAGCATGGTCAATGAAAGTTAAATATTTATAATTGATGCATGACTTCATTGTTTAGCATTTTATTTATGGGTTAGTTTAAGTGATGTAAGGACTGTTTTTTATTTGGGAAATAGTTAAATAAAAAGTACGTTACACAATATTACAAAGAAAAGGTGGGAACTGTAGTTGTTTCCTGATTGTGAGTATGTCATATACAGTCACTGACCTGATATCACTTTTCCTCATGGATATTTAAATAGAAATTGCCGAAATAAAAATTAATTATTCATACGACCTATTCAACCTGTTCTTGTTTCCAATGTATACAACGACTTAAACTTATTTCTTTTGCAATTTTTAGAGAGAAAAAAACATATTTCACTTGTTAATATTTTTGGTTTGCAAACTATAAATCATTCGGTTGTATGCTTATTGTTGATATTTAAGTTCATTCTCAAACGAATTTATTGAACCATGAAATAATTTTTTGACTCTTCACATTGAATAATCCGCGAAGCGGTTTATTTAAAATGTCAAGAGTCAAAAATTAATTTTATGGTTCAATAAATTCAAATGAATTATTGCCATTCATTATAAATAAATTTCTATCAAAAATAAGGCTCAAATAACTTTTTATATTATTTATATGAACGATAACAACGTTGGCGTATGAGTATACAACGTCATAGTGGGCGTGTCTCCATAAAAATTGACAACATTGAAAATAAAAGTAATACTTTTAACGAATCAGAAGACTGAACCAATTTATTTATTTCATTGTGTTGTACATTGTGCATTGACAGAGCCTAGCATTTCCCCGTTTCTAAGCCTCATCCTTATATCGTTGATATGTCAAGTCAATGCACTAGTATTGTCTATGTATGACACCTGTGCATATACAAATTTACAAATATAAAGAAACACAAGCTTAAAGTACTTATTCTTTTCACCGTTGATCTCTAGCAGTTCTATACTACTATATAGTCGACCGATTTGCTGAGCGGGTTTCATACAGCATATCTCAAACAATGCAGGAATGAGCAGAGCAAATTTGTATATAATATTATTTCGAATAATAATGACTACCTTAACACGATCTAAAATCAGACACGACCTTTGAATAGCATAATCTAATCTTTTTTTGTGACATAAAGAAAGCTTGCGTATTCATAAATATCCATAAATTTGTATAAATCATTTGGTTGTTCAAAAGAAAATAATGTAATAATATCTAACGTGTACATGTATAAGACACAAAAGCTCATGTATCATTTGTGTTTTCATAGTATTTGCTGAAGTTACAATAAAACTTACCGAACTGGCACAGCGTAGCTAAGTCCTTCATGTCCAATTTGTCTGAAAATTAAAAGTGTCTTCGTAATAACAGTTATTCACGTCCATAACGTCAACCTGATCAAACTTTACGTATGAGGAACTAGATATAAATGATAAAAGTAGTACGCTGGCAGTAAAATTGAGCATTTAAATTACGATAGATTTATTTTTTGTCAATATTAAAGCAACATTAATTATTTTGATACTGTTTACATATGTTGAGAGTTCAAACGGTTCAAGTACATACAAATACATTTATTTACCTCAACCAAACGGTTATTGTTGTACCTTTTATATCATTTGATAAGTAAACATAAACATTTTTTTTTATTGTAAAGCAGTCGATATAAAACTCTTATTAAGAAGGATTGATATTTTAAACGATAAATGGAAGAGAAAAGAGGGATGAAAGATACCACAGGGACGAAAGATACCAGATGGAGAGTCAAACTCATGGATTGAAAATGAACTGACAACGCCATAGCTAAAAAAAAAGACAAACAGACAAATAATAGTACAGAAAACGCAACATAGAAAACTAAAGACCAAACATCACGAACCCCACCAAAAACTGGGGATGATCTCAGATGCTCCGGATGGGTAGCAGATCCTGCTCCACATGTTGCACCCGTCGTGTTGTTTATGTTATTACAAATCCGGTATATAGTCTAATTCGGTAGGTCACATTCGTGAAAAGATTTAGAGAAGCACACTAGTATTTGAAACTTCACAAACAACAAATTGCCGGTGATGATCTCCCCCGGAGAAAACTTTTTGCCACATTAGTGACATACGAACTTGTCCAAGGGTTTAACTACTTCATACGTCGCACAACAAATTGTTGAAAGAAGAGACAGAGAATTAAAAATAAAAACATTTTGATGACATGTTTCGTCGCGAAAAATACCATTTTACGTTAGCAAACGTCATTACCTCCCCTTAAGTTCATGACAAACAAACTAACCAGAACAGAAAGAATTGAATAAATCATGCTAGTACTGACGCCATGGCATCCAACTCCTGATTGTCCTTTAAATCAATACCAATTTCACAGGGTGTTAATACTTGAATTGACACACCATCAGTTAATACAAGTACTTTATCAGTTACACCATTACGATCCCCATTCGGGGCTGTGAACATTTCTGTACGCATTATTTTTAAACCATCAGCAGTGTTTATAGCTCCGGATGTATACGGAATATCATCAATACCCTCCATTATATAGTGTGTCGTGTTGTAATTATATAATAGTTCTTGAAAAAATGGTCATTATCGTGATATATGGACTGCCCACAGGACAGTGGTATTGTCTAGGATAGTGATAATGATTGAGCCGAAGGCGAGGTCATTATCGCTGTCGCAGTCAATGCCACTGCCCTACGGGCAGTCCATGTATCTTGATAATGACCAGTTTTTCAAGAACTATTATGTTTATTTCATTGAGAAACCATGTTTTGGAAAATTCTCATAAATTCAAAATGCCTTCAGCGAACTCGAGTAGTTGTACGATTTCTATGACAAAGAGTGAAGACCAGTCGTAGTAATACTGCCATCCATTTTAGTGCAATTTTTCAGTATATAACTACTTATTAATCAAGTTATCTTGAATTTTATAATTAACGAAAACATATTATTAACAATTCAACAACTTAAATATAATCATATATTAAAAACAGGAACATGTTTTATAAAAGGTATATCTCCCTAAAAAGAGAAACCACGCCCCACCGGTCATTAACATAGAAATCACGCCCCAACGGTCATTATCAGATGGAAACCACGCCCCAACGGTCATTATCAGACGGAAACCACGCCCCATCGGTCATTATCATGTAAAAGTTCGTTAACGACCGGTTTTCTGGTCCGTTTTTTTCTGTTAATGACCGATGGAATTTATTACTGAAGAATAATGAATGTCATGTGACCCCTTTTAATCCAATAAGAGAATCTGAGGTCCACAAATATAAATGGAAACCCCAAAACTAATTCAGACAAAAAAACCAGATAGGTCATGATAGCTTTATATCATAAACATTCTGATCAAAATATGATTAGGGTTTAGAAGGAGAGGAAGGTACACATGTGCACTATTGTGTACAGATATGACCCCAAATTAAACCAAATAAATCATTCAGATCAAGAAATGAAATTAATATGAAGCGAAACTTAAATCATTTTATTAAATGAAAGTGAAAGTTTGACTAAATTCTCTCAAGAGGTTTAGGAGCATTTAATTGTAGATACAAACAGACTCCCCTATCACTATGTAAAACCAGCTTTAACAAGCATTCTCAGTGAGTATTGCATGTGAATACATAGTCCCCTCACCCAGTTAAAAATTCATTGTATTGGAACAAAATTCTAACTTGATTTATAACTTGTCATCGTGTAAACTATATAACAAATATCAAGTCAAGAAGACAATTTTGTAAGACCGTTACTCTGCATAAAATATTCAAACCAGAACAAAATTTGTACTATATCTGTATCTTGTCATTATACAAATATATACAAATATTTAAATCAATATCTTCAAGCATGACGAAAACAAGAAAGTGTCCCCCGTACACGGATGCCCCACTTGCACTATCATTTTCTATGATAAGTGGACCGTGAAATTGGGGTCAAAACTCTTATTTGGCATTAACATTAGAAAGATCATATCATAAGGAACATGTGTACTAAGTTTCAAGTTGATTGGACTTCAACTTCATCAAAAACTACCTTGACCAAAAACTTTAACCTGAAGCGAGACGAACGGACGTACGGTACAACAGACAGACGGACGAATGGACGTACAGACCAGAAAACATAATGCCCCTCTACTATTGTAGGTGGGGCATAAAAAGTGCATTCAACTGATTATTTGAGTTAATTTTTTAAGTCTAAGGATAAATTCACACAAAATCATCAGACTGTGACAAAATTCGAAATAAACCTGCAACTTGTCATGATTAAATAATAAAAAGCTGCGCCATGAGGGCTTGATATGCCTGTTGGCTTGTGTGTGAATTTTTATGTAATAATTATAAATAGTTTCCGACATACGGCCAGACATATGAACCCCCCCCCCCCCCCACCCCAACCCTTTTTTTTTTTTTACAAAAAAACTCAATTAACATAAAATAAATTTAGAATCATCACCAAAAAGTATACAGATCTTTAATTTAATATAACTAAGAAGTGTGTAAACTGAATTTTCTCTTTGAACTGAATTTTAATATGCGTATTGTTATGCGTTTACTTTTCTACATTGGCTAGAGGTAAAGGGGGAGGGTTGAGATCTCATAAACATGTTTAACCCTGCCACAATTTTGCGCCTGTCCCAAGTCAGAAGCCTTTGGCCTTTGTTAGTCTTGTATGATTTTTAATTTTAATTTCTTGTGTATAATTTGGAGTTTAGTATGACGTCCATTATCACTGTACTAGTATACATATTTTTTAAGGGGCCAGCTGAAGGACGCCTACAGGTGCGGGAGTTTCTCGCTACATTGAAGACCCATTGGTGGCCTTCGGTTGTTGTCTGCTCTATGGTCGGGTTGTTGTCGCTTTGACACATTCCCCATTTCCTTTCTCAATTTTAAAGTTTAAAGCAATAATCATAAATTGTTTTTGAGATACTGCGCGACATGTGAAAAAAAACCTTTTATTTTTACAAAAAACTCAATATTTCTAAAATGAAATTTTGAATCATAACCAAAAAGTATACAGATCTTTAGAATAATATAACTAAGAAGTGTGTAGAGTTTTAAGCAATAATCATGAATCGTTTTTGCGATATGGCACGACATGTGAAAACCCCTCCCCTTCTTTTTTTTACAAAACTCAAAAAATCAAAGAATCATCTTCAAAAAGTGTGAAAAAAACAACCCCCTGTTCTAGTTACAGATTCCCATAACTCAAAAAGTTTTAATCTTATTTTCAACAAAAAGTATACAGATTGTTTGACCATCATAAGATTTTTTTGAAACAACTATGTTCAGTTTCATGAAATTTGAATAAGTCGTTCTAAATTTATGATGTAACATGTTTCAGGCGTATGAAAATACACCAAATATCCAATAAAAATCTTCAAGCATGAAGAAATAAAAGTGTGGAATACTGATTAGCCAGACTGATGGATGGACAGACAGACAGACAGAGTACAAATCTTAAGACCCCTTTGACCTTTTTTTGTCAAGTGAAAATTTAAGACAAAGGTCTTTAATCAAAGCATCTTCATTTAGATATAAAATGTAATACTGACCGTCAATGGTTGTTGGTGGTTTGGATGGTATCTTCATTGTTGTCGTTGGTACAGGGGTTGGTGGTGTTGTTGAAGGAATTGTTGCTAAAATGTTAAAACAAAATATTTGAAAACCAATTTAAAACTGATTATAAAAAATTAACACATGATCATGTAAATGTATTTATCAAAAACAAAATAAGCATGCCAGCAAATCATATGGTCAATCCAAAAAAATCCTGCTGCTAGCTACCTCTTACTACAAGTTCTTATAAATTTATCACCTTTCAAAGTAAAATTAATTGCTCAGCTTAGCACAATTGGATACGACCACAGAGGTACATCCCTGAACATTTCGGGCAAAAATTGAACAAAATATTCAAGCTTGGTACAAGTCTGAATTTTTATTGTAATTAAATATTTGACACATTATAGTTTTCTGACACAGAATAAATATAGTCAAAAACTTGAAATTGGTTATATGATTTGAATTTATATTCAATTGAAGATTTCTTGCTTTTGTGTTTAGCAATACTTTGTAAATCTGTTTTCAGACTATATACCGGTACTAAGAATAAGCAAAATAAAATTGTGACCCAATTTTTCTTCAGAAAATTGACAATTTCTTTAATAATGGGGGGGGGGGAAATTGCCCCCTCCCCCCTCCTCTTTTTCCAAAAAAAATAATATTTGAAGAAATTTCTTTTTAATTTCTTAAATCTTGTGAAAACGCTCCCACCCCAATGAACCTTCCCCCCACCCCATTCAAAAAAATTTCAGAAAAAACTTAAATCCTTTACAAAAAAAAAAAAAAAAAAAAAAAAATTGAAGAAGTTTTCTTTTTGTAAAATGTGAGACCAATACCAATACGCTTTCTAATGTACCAGTACCAGAGTACTGATACACTTTCCAATGTACCAGTACCAGAGTACCAATACACTTTCTAACATACCAGTACCAATACACTTTCTAACATACCAGTACCAAAACACTTTCTAACGTACCAGTACCAATACACTTTCTTACATACCAGTACCAAAACACTTTCACATGTACCAGTACCAATACACTTTCTTACTTACCAGTACCAAAACACTTTCTAACATACCAGTACCAAAACACTTTCTAACTTACCAGTACCAAAACACTTTCTAACGTACCAGTACCAATACACTTTCTTACTTACCAGTACCAATACACTTTCTTACTACCAGTACCAATACACTTTCTAACGTACCAGTACCAATACACTTTCTTACATACCAGTACCAATACACTTTCTAACGTACCAGTACCAATACACTTTCTTACATACCAGTACCAAAACACTTTCTAACATACCAGTACCAATACACTGTCTTACTTCCCAGTACCAATACACTTTCTAACATACCAGTACCAATACACTGTCTTACTTACCAGTACCAATACACTTTCTAACATACCAGTACCAATACACTGTCTTACTTACCAGTACCAATACACTTTCTAACATACCAGTACCAATACACTGTCTTACTTACCAGTACCAATACACTTTCTTACATACCAGTACCAAAACACTTTCTAACATACCAGTACCAATACACTTTCTTACTTCCCAGTACCAATACACTTTCTTACATACCAGTACCAAAACACTTTCTAACATACCAGTACCAAAACACTTTCTACCTTACCAGTACCAATACACTTTCTAACATACCAGTACCAATACACTTTCTAATGTACCAGTACCAATACACTTTCTTACATACCAGTACCAATACACTTTCTTACATACCAGTACCAATACACTTTCTAACATACCAGTACCAAAACACTTTCTAACTTACCAGTACCAATACACTTTCTAACATACCAGTACCAATACACTTTCTTACATACCAGTACCAATACACTTTCTTACATACCAGTACCAAAACACTTTCTAACATACCAGTACCAATACACTGTCTTACTTACCAGTACCAATACACTTTCTAACATACCAGTACCAATACACTTTCTAACATACCAGTACCAATACACTTTCTTACATACCAGTACCAATACACTTTCTAACATACCAGTACCAATACACTTTCTTACATACCAGTACCAAAACACTTTCTAACGTACCAGTACCAATACACTTTCTAACTTACCAGTACCAATACACTTTCTAACTTACCAGTACCAATACACTTTCTAACATACCAGTACCAATACACTGTCTTACTTACCAGTACCAATACACTTTCTAACATACCAGTACCAATACACTGTCTTACTTACCAGTACCAATACACTTTCTTACTTACCAGTACCAATACACTTTCTAACGTACCAGTCCCAATACACTTTTTTACTTACCAGTACCAATACACTTTCTAACGTACCAGTACCAATACACTTTCTAACATACCAGTACCAATACACTTTCTTACATACCAGTACCAATACACTTTCTTACATACCAGTACCAAAACACTTTCTAACATACCAGTACCAATACACTTTCTAACGTACCAGTACCAATACACGTTCTAACATACCAGTACCAATACACTTTCTAACTTACCAGTACCAATACACTTTCTAACGTACCAGTACCAATACACTGTCTTACTTACCAGTACCAAAACACTTTCTAACATACCAGTACCAATACACTTTCTTACATACCAGTACCAATACACTTTCTAACATACCAGTACCAATACACTTTCTTACATACCAGTACCAAAACACTTTCTAACGTACCAGTACCAATACACTTTCTAACGTACCAGTACCAATACACTTTCTAACTTACCAGTACCAATACACTTTCTAACATACCAGTACCAATACACTGTCTTACTTACCAGTACCAATACACTTTCTAACGTACCAGTACCAATACACTGTCTTACTTACCAGTACCAAAACACTTTCTAACGTACCAGTACCAATACACTTTCTAACGTACCAGTACCAATACACTTTCTAACTTACCAGTACCAATACACTTTCTAACATACCAGTACCAATACACTTTCTTACATACCAGTACCAATACACTTTCTAACTTACCAGTACCAATACACTTTCTAACATACCAGTACCAATACACTGTCTTACTTACCAGTACCAATACACTTTCTAACATACCAGTACCAATACACTGTCTTACTTACCAGTACCAATACACTTTCTTACTTACCAGTACCAATACACTTTCTAACGTACCAGTCCCAATACACTTTTTTACTTACCAGTACCAATACACTTTCTAACATACCAGTACCAATACACTTTATTACTTACCAGTACCAATACACTTTCTAGCATACCAGTACCAATACACTTTCTAACTTACCAGTACCAATACACTTTCTAACATACCAGTACCAATACACTTTCTAACTTACCAGTACCAATACACTTTCTAACGTACCAGTACCAATACACTTTCTAACTTACCAGTACCAATACACTTTCTAACATACCAGTACCAATACACTGTCTTACGTACCAGTACCAATACACTTTCTTACATACCAGTACCAATACACTTTCTAACATACCAGTACCAATACACTTTCTTACATACCAGTACCAATACACTTTCTAACATACCAGTACCAATACACTTTATTACTTACCAGTACCAAAACACTTTCTAACATACCAGTACCAGTACACTTTATTACTTACCAGTACCAATACACTTTCTAACATACCAGTACCAATACACTTTCTTACATACCAGTACCAATACACTTTCTAACATACCAGTACCAATACACTTTCTTACTTACCAGTACCAATACACTTTCTAACATACCAGTACCAATACACTTTCTTACTTCCCAGTACCAATACACTTTCTAACATACCAGTACCAATACACTTTCTTACATTCCAGTACCAATACACTTTCTAACATACCAGTACCAATACACTTTCTTACTTCCCAGTACCAATACACTTTCTAACATACCAGTACCAATACACTTTCTTACATACCAGTACCAATACACTTTCTAACATACCAGTACCAATACACTTTATTACTTACCAGTACCAATACACTTTCTAACATACCAGTACCAATACACTTTCTTACATACCAGTACCAATACACTTTCTTACATACCAGTACCAATACACTTTCTAACATACCAGTACCAATACACTGTCTTACATACCAGTACCAATACACTTTCTAACATACCAGTACCAATACACTTTCTTACTTCCCAGTACCAATACACTTTCTAACATACCAGTACCAATACACTTTCTTACTTACCAGTACCAATACACTTTCTAACATACCAGTACCAATACACTTTCTAACATACCAGTACCAATACACTTTCTAACATACCAGTACCAATACACTTTCTAACATACCAGTACCAATACACTGTCTTACATACCAGTACCAATACACTTTCTTACATACCAGTACCAATACACTTTCTTACTTCCCAGTACCAATACACTTTCTAACATACCAGTACCAATTCACTGTCTAACATACCAGTACCAATACACTTTCTAACATACCAGTACCAATACACTTTCTTACTTACCAGTACCAATACACTCTCTAACATACAAGTACCAGTAGCAATGCATTAAAGACTTTAATATTTACTACTTATCCTTGAACACCTTTTCCCCATCAAACATATATTTTATATGTAAATAATACAGCAGTGGTTTTGACACTGAGTCCGCTAGATCATAAAAAAATATTTCATGATTAATAGATATTGCTCTACTTACTTGGATATGGAGTGAAACATCCATGGAGTTCAAACCTCATGGCAATCTTTCCATAGAAAGTTTGTGGATTGATTCTAATATAGCGAGCTTTAATTGGTGCCGTGAAAAAGTGGGTTACTGGTGTCACTGAGTCAAAGTTTCCACTAAATTGCTGCAAATAAAACTCTTTTTCTTTACAAACTAAATATTCAATACAATATTTAAAAAGAGTCAGTCAGATTGACATTTTACCAGATTTTCCTGCATGAAAATGATATTTGCAAATCAGGAACCCCAAACAGGATCAAATAAAAAACAACAACACCAGAATCCCAATAGCCACTAAGTTGCACATGTTATTTCTGTCCAAGGTCGAAGGGAAGGGCAACAACTACAAACATTTTTTTTGTTCTTAATCACTTTTCATAAATATCTTAGATATGCAGTGCAATTTCTGATATAATTAATATTTCAAACGGGGCATAACTTGTTAAAAATATTTGATCAGCACTTATTTTCAAAATTGTCCAAGACATTAATTACTGATATAAACCTATGATATAAGTTTCATGAAAATATGGCAAGAATTGTTTACACATTTCGTATTTAAGTTAAAGTGAATGATTTCTCTGCAACCTATTTTGAATAAAAATATAGTTCATACATTTGTTAGACCATTGTCTCTGCGTGTTTCTGTTTGTATGACGTTCAATGGTTTATCACCTGCTCATATGTAAATCACTTAAATTAAATTGCAATGAGGAATTCAAGGTTTACTTTTTGTTGTAGAAAATCTGTATTAAAACAGCAAATGATATCAAGAGTCAGCAATATATAATTTTGAAATTATTTCATTTTAAGAACACATGACCCCGAGTTGTATTTATAATCAATGTCTGTTCTCAGGTTAAATCTTTACCTTCTTCTGGCCATTTTCCATGTATGTGTTCCAGTTGACTCCATCATTTGAGAAGAGGACAAAGTAAGATGACACATATGATGGAACTAAAGGTCGTCCCTGTGTAGTTACACCTGTTACAAAGGTTGGTTGTAAGAAGTCTACTTGTATGTACTGGTTTTTGTTATCTACACCAGCAATCCAGGAATTAGGACCATTCAGACGAGCATGTTCAGGGCTGGAGCTTGAACTTCTCTGTGAGGAAGCTGTTATCATCTCTCTTCTAATTGCTTCATTCTGCATACCCATTGGTACTTTGCAAGGTTCTACAAGAAGAAAATATATAATATATGACTTAACTGTTTATATAATACTCTTTAAAATTTAGAATGCACATTTAACTATCAATAAACAAAGTCATGCAAACAAACATGCCCAATATTTCAAATTTGATGAAATATAGTCATGTCTATACCAAAAGCTATTTAAAGATTTTTTTGAAAATTAATTGAGCAAACCTGTGAGTTTGAACTCATGGTGGTGTGTAATCTACTCCAATCTTAATTGACAATGATAGCCATTTTTCTGCAAAATATCAGTGGTTTTCCATACATACACTGGCTTTTCTCCAACATAAAAATGGGCTGCCATGATATAGACAAGGATGACAAACTCCAACCAACAAACAACAGTTGGTATTAGTTACACATTTGGTATTTTGTTTGGGGTAACCCTCACTACTGTTGATGTCAGGTACAAATTTGGCATTGTCAGGTACACACTTGGTATTTTGTTTGGTGAAGTTACCTTAACTACAGTTGTTGTATAATTACATACTTGATATTTTGTTTGGTGAAGTAACCTTAACTACAGTTGTTGTATAATTACACACTTGGTATTTTGTTTGGTGAAGTAACCTTAACTACAGTTTAGTTGTTGTATAATTACACACTTGGTATTTTGTTTGGTGAAGTAACCTTAACTACAGTTGTTGTATAATTACACACTTGATATTTTGTTTGGTGAAGTAACCTTAACTACAGTTGTTGTACAATTACACACTTGGTATTTTGTTTGGTGAAGTAACCTTAACTACAGTTTAGTTGTTGTATAATTACACACTTGGTATTTTGTTTGGTGAAGTAACCTTAACTACAGTTGTTGTATAATTACACACTTGGTATTTTGTTTGGTGAAGTAACCTTAACTACAGTTGGTGTATAATTACACACTTGGTATTTTGTTTGGTGAAGTAACCTTAACTACAGTTGGTGTATAAGTACACACTTAATATTTTGTTTGGTGAAGTAAACTTGTAAACAATTGTTGTAAAGTACAAACCTGGTATTTCGTTTGTTGATGTAACCACAACAACAGTTGGCGTAAGCATTGGCGTTCCTTGTCCAGGAGCTGTAGGCGATGGTGTTGGATTTTCTGCAATGAAGTAATACATATATTTAAATACTGTCATTGTTACATATTATAGTTTATTGATAGATTTTTATTTGGATTTACATGCAATTAAATATTTGGAGCAAAAAGCAAAATAAGTACTCAATAGCAATATATGGTGAAGGTTCTGAGTATCATTAAATTCTAAATAAATGTATAGAAAAAGTTCCTGTAGTGAAATATATCATCTAGAAGAAAATTTAATAATGGAGGAACATTCACCATGACAAAACCCTTCGTCTATGGCATGACATGATCAAAATTATTTCATTCCTCCATTTCCATTCAAGGAATGGTGAACAGACTGATATATTGATTATCATGTTTATTTCATTGGAGAATGACTAATTTAATTAAAACTAGATGTGTCAAAGTGACACAGATGGCCCCGTCTCAAAATTTGAAAAATCTGCAATTTCAATAACACATGTGGACACAAACATGATGGTAGGCTCAAAATCTGGAGGCTCATAGAAAAAAGTCTGTATAACTGATTTTCAACAATTTGTAAATTTGTAAAACCTTAATTTTGGCAAAAATTAGCAGGGCAGAACGAAACTTAAACTTGATCTGGAACTCATCATGGTTAGCTCACATACCAAAAATCTGCCCAATATCTAAAAGCATTTAGAAAAAAGGTCCGTATAACTGTGATTTTCAAATATTTATAAAAGACCAAAGCCCCAAATTACAGCAAAAATTAGCCAAGCGGAACAAAACTTAAATTTGATCTATAGTTCATCTTGGTTATCTCACATGCCAAAAATCATCCAAATATCTGAAAGCATTTAGAAAAAAGTCTGTCTAACTGTGATTTACATCAATTTATCAAAGTCCAAAGCTTGTACATGTTGTAATTTAGGTAAAAATTAGCGGAACAGAACAAAATTTAAACTTGATCTGTAACTCATCATGGTTAACTCACATACCAAAAATCAGCCCAATATTTGAAGGCGTTTAGAAAAAAACTCTGTATAATGGTTTGTTGCTAAATGACGGAATGATGGAATTACGGACAAGGGTTAAACTATATGGCACCGACAACTTCATTGCGGGGTCATAATCATCAATTGTCATTTGTAACAATTCCAATACACCTTATCACTATTTGTCTGCCACTACTGGACATTACAAGGTTCGGGTAAAATTTTGACATGATAACAGAATACATCTGATGCCACAATGGGAAAATGATTGTTGTATGACGTCAAAAGTTCAAGCAGGACATATTCTCTGGTCAAGTAGGACAGATGACCACAAACTGTCCCTGAGGTAATATGCATCTTTAAATATGAATTCAAATCAGATGTCTGATGTATCAATTTGATTGTAAACCACACAATGAATTAATTAGGAATCACAATACAAAATTTCTTCAGTTTGTCTAGTAGCGGTTAATCAGTTAATTATCATTCATGCATTTGTATGCACTTGTCATATGTCAGGAGCCTGTTGTTCAGTAGTTGTCTTTTGTTTATGTTGTTGATAAGTGTTTCTGTTTTCTTGTTATTTATATAGGTTAGACCTGTGATTTTCCTGTTTAAATGGTTTTACACTAGTCATTGTTGGGGTCCTTTATAGCTTACTGTTTGGTATGAGCCAAGGCTCAGTGTTATAGGCCCGATTTTGACCTACAATATTTGATTTTTTTACACATTGTGACTTAGGTGGAGTGTTGTTTCATTGGCACTCATACCACATCTTCTTATTTCTATCTACATTTAAACATGTAAAGTGATACAATATTATCCATAATTGCTATACTCCTGTTAAAATTAGAGCCTGTGTTGCTCACCTGTGTCTGTTATGGTTTTGGAAATTATGTTACACAAGGTCAAAATCATAATATTAAAATAGTATTGAATACCCTAATAATAATTTTGAAGTTAAATTAAACGCAGAAGATTTTGAAAAATGTTTTCCCAAAATATTAAAAAAAGTGTTGCGGGGCCATATAAATGTTCAATATAACCCAATATTTAACTGCTACACTAAGCGCAGCTGGATACGACAGTTGACAGTTGACTTATTTGTAGATCTTTTTTTGCTAAACACTATTGCTGTTAACAGTTTATCTCTATCTATAGTTTTTTGTCTAAGTAGTTTCAGAGGAGAAGATTTTTGAAAAAAAAAACAAATTTTATGAAAAATTGTTGAAAATCTACTTTAAAGAGCAATAATTGCTTACATGGTCAATTGACAATTTTTGTCAGTTACCTTATTTGAAGATCTTACTTTGCTGAAAATTATTGTTGATTACAGTTTATCTCTATCTATAATGATATTCAAGATAATAACCAATAAAATTCTTAGCTGAGCGTAGCCTGATACGACCCCAAAGGTTGAACCCTGAACAGCAAATTTTGACACAATATACAAGCTTTATACTGTCTGAATTTGGATTGTGATCAAACTTTTGAATTAATATAGGTTTCTGACACAAAATAAATGTGGTCAAAGATCTTAAAAATTTATTGCGCAATATTGTGCAATTGAAGATTACTTCTTGAAAATTTTCGAAATTTTTTTGAAGAAATTAGAATGAACCCCCCAAAAATATGACACCCCCACCCCACCCACACCAGGAGTAATTACGCCTCAACTGAATCTCAGCTCCCTTTATAGTATGGAAACTTGTTGCACAATTTTAAAGAGATCCATACACTTAAACACAAGTTATTGTCTGGAAACTAGAAAAATGCTTGTTTTTGGCCCCTTTTTTGTCCCTAATTCTTGCATGTTTGGGGCTATTACCACATAACTCAATCCCAGTCTTCCCTTTGTGATATGGAACCTTGTGGTACAATGTCAGAGAGATCCATACACTTACACACAAGTTATTGTCAAGAAACTGCAACATGCTTGTTTTTGTACCCCTAATTCCTAAACTCCCCAAAAATCCACTTTTTTTTTAGTATTGAACCTGCTTGTAAAATTTCATAGAGATCCATTCACTTAAACCAAAATTATTATACGGAAACCAAATGTGTCTTCCGACGACGACCTCGACACAGATGGTGACACCATCATAGCATGAACCCCAAAAAATGTTTGTGGTTGTATAAAAACTGAAAAATTTCCTTGAAATTACTAATTTAGGGGCATCAGCCCAACAACAGGTTGTCTGATTTGTCTAAATATTTCAGGACATAGATCTCAACTCAATGGACATTTTTGCCAAGTCAGGTTTATACTCTAAATGCTTTAGTGTCAGAGATATCAGCCTCAAAATGGATTTTACCCTTATGTTCTATTGCTGCTAATGCAGACATGTTGGTTTGAAGTCAGGGTGGTTGGACACATTTATAAAACTAGATACACCAATAAAGATTGTGGATAAGGTTGGTAAAATTTGCACAGTAGTTTCAGAGAAGAAATGACGTACGGCTAGTGATGAGACAAGCTCACTTGGCCTTTTTGGCAAGGTGAGCTGAAAAGTAGACAAAATGAAAAATGGACAGAAAAGCAGACATCCTTGTCGCCTTGACACCATTTTCATTCTCAATGTTATCCTTACCTTCATTGTATACCATCTAGTCAAAAAGCAAAGGTTAACAATTATCATATGGTAAGTTTACATTTACAACAGTGGTTGTTGTTGGTTTATCTCTGTCATACTTTCGTAAATTGTTTATAAATTAGGCTGTTAGTTTTCAAATTGAATTGTTGCATATTTTTTTCATTTCAGGGCCTTTTAAAGCCCACTGTATGGTATTGGTTGGCTGTACAGTTGCCTATATCTGCTTACATCCGCTTCATTTGAACTGGTGGATACTTGTCTCTTTTTTCAATCATACTACATCTCCTTATTTTTATATTCATGACATTTATCTACATGTTTCACCCTCAATATTTTTTAGGAATGCAAAGCTAAAGCAGAAAATTCCTACTTTATCTTTTACAATCTCACTTCATAACTTATTCCATTTATTCTTTCTCAAAAATAATTGCAAGCAAAAACCCAAACCAACACATACATTTATGACTAATATATTTGTAATCTACCTACCTGTAATAAAAAGTATTCTGAGTGATTGAAAATGTTATAAATTCAAAAATTTATCTATCTGACTGACCATGACAATGATAAACAATACTGATAAGTTTTTATCTGTAAATAATTCTGGTTCTAACATTAATCAAATGAACACTCACCACTACACATGCAGAAATATCTGATTTGGTAGTCATCACAACCAACTGGTAAGTTATCTGCATTATTACAAATCATTCCTTGCTCCTTTGTACAGGACTGGATAGCACCTGTACTGTGGAATGGTATTCCAGTGGATGTCTGACATTCCACCTGCTTGATGGTTCCACCAGGACAGAATTTCTTTATTTCTGCAGAGGTCATTTTTTCATAATCTCCATTATTAGTATCTGGCTTGTCACGGTTGAGCCAGGATGACCATCTAGTGATACAAACACTTGGTTTTGGTGTTGGAGAATGAGCACTGTCACCAGTTGGTGATGGTGTTGGTGTACCTTGATTCAGTCCATTTGGCGATGGTGTTGGTGTGCTTTGATTCAGTCCATTTGGCGATGGCGTGGGAGATAGATGAACATCAGGACTTGGTGAAACCGTAGACTTATGGCCATCATTTCCATGACTCTTAGTTGGCAAATCTAACAACAACAGAAGTAAATTGATAGGTAAAATTAGAAACAAGTTCATTAATAAAAAACAAGCTGATAATGCTATTAGATATAGATAAATCAGGAATTGGAAAAAAGGATCAGTTGACAAATTGTCGTCTCTTGTTTCTGTAAAAAAGGATATTTCAGAGTTGTAAGTCAAAATGGGTTTGACCAATTTATCAAAGAGATATTCTGACACTGAAATAGGTAAAGAGCGGCTGTCTTTGATCTTATGGAAAATAATACTTTAAATAGGGTGGGGCTTATGGAATCCCCTTGTTTTACCCCTCTTAGTATTTTAAATATTCTGAGTGTTTATGGTCAATCTTTAGAGCTATTTCTGTTTTAAAAAGCATATTTTTAATAGCATTATGCAATGTATAAAGATTTTTCTGCACTGATATTAGCTAATTTGTAGATAAAACCATCTCTCCATACTTAGTCGAAAGCTTTTTGAAAGTCCACAAAGCAAACATATGATTTATTTTTATTTTTATGAGGATATTTATTTACTAAAGTTTTTAATATAACTCAGATGTTCTGTGGTTTTCACGAAATTCAAGTTGTTAATTAGAGTACTTATTTCTTATCAACAAGTATAACCTGTTGTTTAAGATGGCACCGAAAATCTTTGCCATACAATTTATTAATGAAACTCCCCTGTAATTTGAGGGGTCGATAAGTCTATTTTCAGACTTATGTAATAAGATTTAAAATGATTTGTTCCACTGCTTTGGATAATAAACATTTTTTTTAAATGAATTAAAGAGTTTAGTTAATGCAGTTATTGTAAAACAACTGCTATACTTTAATATTTCATTAATCATATGCCATCAGAACCACTTTTTAACCAGCTTTTCTAAATGATTTTATCTGAAAGAAATATCTTTGTTAAAGTTCATTATTCCTTATCTTGCTACAAATAAAATTTAAAGATTTTTTATTTTAAATATTGATATGTCGGACCACTTTTGTCTAACCAGTTTTGTTTTAGTTTTTCTTTTTCTCGCAACTTGACATAATTTGACCGATATCTTAAGAAAAACTGAGTTAAGCTCTTTTGTGGCCAAATTAATTCCATTTTGGTCCTCTGAAAATGTTTTGGTATCAAAATTTATAATATCATTCATAATAGTTTCATCATAGAGAGCATTTATAATTTCAACTCTAAATTCGTTTGTCCATCTGTAATTTACAGTATTTTGCAAATTTGAAAAAAAATGATTCTGATGAAATATTCTTTCTCAATTCACATTTCAGAAGTAGTTTAATCTGAGAATGATCAGACAGTTAACCAATTTCATGCCTAGAACAAGAATGTGTCCATAGTACACGGATGCCCCACTCGCACTGTCATTTTCCATATAAAAAAGAAGATGTGGTATGATTGCCAATGAGACAACTGTCCACAAGAGACCAAAATGACACAGACATTAACAACTATAGGTCACCGTACGGCCTTCAACAATGAGCAAAGCCCATACCACATAGTCAGCTATAAAAGGCCCCGATAAGACAATGTAAAACAATCAAACAAGAAAACTAACAGCCTTATTTATATGAAAAATGAACACTGAATTACAGGCTCCTGACTTGGGACAGGCACATACTTAAATAATGTGGCGGGGTTAAACATGTTAGCGGGATCCCAACCCTCTCCATAACCTGGGACAGTGGTATAACAGTACAACATAAGAACGAACTATAAAAATCAGTTGAAAAAGGCTTAACTCATCAGATGGACAAAAATACAAGTGGACGTGGCCGGGTACTTGTACATCCCGACAAAAAAAGACACTAGGAACAGATCTGAGAGTACTCGCAGTTACAACTAATAAAACAAATCATGCATCTAAGACTAAACTATCAATCCGTACACATCCAACATCCAATGGATTTAGTGTAAAGACGTCATAAACAGCCAGAGAAAAACATGACCTTGTGCAATGCCAAGTTAAAGGTATCAACATATTGTAGATCCATGAATGTGTATATGTATATAACATACTAGTAATATTTAGTTTGCTTTTAATTTACTGATAACAAAATCAATATTTATACCAATAAAAACAATATTCAATAATCTTATTAAAGTGTTGAATTGGTAACCTTTTAGAATAAGTTTATTTAAAGGAGCGATAAGTTTACATGGATCATTTCGAAATTTCCGGGCACGGTTAACAACATTTCCGTAAAAATGAGGATGTGCTATCCCGTTTGAAATAAGTTTATTACAAGTACAACCAAACTTCAAAACCAAATCTTTATATCTATGGAAAAATTGTTTAGTGGACCGTGAAATTGGGGTCAACTACTTTAATTTGACATTTAAATTAGAAAGATTATATCATAGGGAACATGTGTACTAAGTTTCAAGTTGATTGGACTTCAGCTTCATCAAAAACTACCTTGACCAAAAACTTTAACCTGAAGCAGGACGAACGGATGAACGGACGGTACAACAGACAGACAGACGGACGAACAGATGTACAGACCAGAAAACATAATGCCCCTCTACTATCGTAGGTGGGGCATAAAAATAAAGAACTGAGGACAGAAGACTTTTACTGACTATAGCATAATCAATACTACTTAATCCATTTGTAGTAATACATGTAAAGTAACCAAGGGAGTCACCTAAAAAAATATAACTGGTCTAGGCCATCAACTGTTAAGTTAATAGAATTATTGTCTGGTGAAAACACAAAACAGTTTTGTACCTTAGGAAAGTATATACATATTTCTCTTTTAAATTAAGAAACAGTTTATGCTAATAAAAGATATTTTGTATTGATGTCACCTATTATTAATAATGCATATTGTTAATAATGTTTGTAATATGCCATATGTATACTCTGTCCATGTATTTGATCACACTGATGAGCCATAAGGCTCAAAGTTAATAAAGAATTTGAATTTGAACTATTTTTAATTAGTTGACCACCATTTCCATAATGTAAACTAATTTCAATTAGTTGAACACAATCTATTTTTGTTTATTTTTCTAGCCAAAATTCAAATTAAGATTAATGCACTTAAGTACAATAGTTGTAGAAATCTAAAAAAAAAACCAACCAATTAGCTCACAAATAGAATGAAATTCAAAACAGTGTGGCTGTGGCCATTGATTGACACATTAAATTCATCCATTGACTGGGACAATTTACGTGAACGTTTGTCTGTAACGACCACTGTTCACGACGTACCTACGATAGACATTTAAACTGTGGGGTCACCAAAGGTTTCTTAACGCCTTTAATTATAAAATAATTCGAAAAATTGATCAGGAATAACCTTTATGTTTTGATTTATAAAATTGATATAAATCAAAACATCGTGTTATTTCTGATTAATTTTTTCGAATTACTTTATTAAGGTGTTGAGAACCTTTGGTGACCCCATAGTTTAAGTGTCTTTAAAAAGTACACAGTGAGCAATGGTCGTTACATACAAACGTTCACCTAAATTGTCCCAGTCAATGGATGAATTTAATGTGTCAATCAATGGCCACAGCCACACTGTTTTGAATTTCATTTATACTTACCAATATGCACAAATTAACTAATTATTATTATTCCACTCACCAGCACACTTGCACATGTATCTGATCTTATAATCCATACATGGTGCATCAAAATTATCCATGGTGTTACATGTGAATCCAGTGTCAGAATAACTGTACACTTTGCTGTTGCAAATTGACCTCCCCCTGCCCCAACCCTCAATTTTTTTTAACCCCCCCTTTTTTTTTGGCATTTTTTTTTTTAAATATTTACAGAAATTTTCTTTTCAATTTCTGAAATCTTGAGGAACAAAATTGCCCCCCTCCCTTTTCGTCCACCCAAAAAACAATTCTCCCTCAAGATATGATCATAATCTCAATTCAAATTTCCAATGAAGTTTGCAATCATAACTACCCATTAAAATATGTCATAAAAGTCTTAAAATAGAAAAAGACATACAAAATCATGGCTAAAATTAATATACATCAATCATCATTTAAATAATAGTAGCTTCTAACAAGAATGTGTCCAAAGTACACGGATGCCCCACTCGCACTATCCTTTTCCATTTTCCATGGACCGTGAAATTGGGTATTAATCTAATTTGGCATTAATTTAGAAAGATTATACTATAGGGAACATATGTACTAAGTTTCAAGTTGATTGAACTTCAATTCTATCAAAAACTACCTTGACCAAAAACTTAAACCTGAAACTCCCACTTTCATTTTCTATGTTTAGTGGACCGTGAAATTGGGGTGAAAAGTCTAATTTGGCTTTAAAATTAGAAAAGATCATATTATAAGCAACAAGTTTTCTAAGTTTCAAGTTGATTGGACTTCAGCTTCATCAAAAACTACCTTGACCAAAAACTTTAACCTGAAACTCCCACTTTCATTTTCTATGTTTAGTGGATCGTGAAATTGAAGTCAAAAGTCTAATTTGGTTTTAAAATTAGAAAGATCATATCATAAGCAACAAGTGTACTAAGTTTCAAGTTAATTGGACTTCAGCTTCATCAAAAACTACCTTGACCAAAAACTTTAACCTGAAACTCCCACTTTCATTTTCTATGTTCAGTGGACTGTAAAATTGGGGTCAAAAGTCTGATTTGGTTGTAAAATTAAAAAGATCATATCATAAGCAACAAGTGTACTAAGTTTCAAGTTGATTGGACTTCAGCTTCATCAAAAACTACCTTGACCAAAAACTTCAACCTGAAACTCCCACTTTCATTTTCTATGTTCAGTGGACCGTGAAATTGGGGTCAAAAGTCTAATTTGGTTTTAAAATTAAAAGATTATATCATAAGCAACAATTGTACTAAGTTTCAAGTTGATTGGACTTCAGCTTCATCAAAAACTACCTTGACCAAAAACTTTAACCTGAACAGACGCACAGACGGACGAACGGACGAACGGAGCCACAGACCAGAAAACATAATGCCCTCTACTATCGTAGGTGGGGCATAAAAATAAATTGATAATAAGGTAATTACTTAAATTGATAATAAGGTAATTCAAACATTGTACTTAAGTAATTTTCCATTTACCAGGACACCCCCTAAGTATTCCTAAACGGTTTGAGCCATAACCCCCAAAGCCAATCCCGACCATCCTTTTGTGGTATGGAAACTTGTGGTATAATTTGAGAGAGATCCATACACCATTCCAAAGTAATTGTCTGGAACCTAGCTTATTTGAGCCCCTTTTTGGCCCTTAATTCCTAAACTGTTGGCACTATAACCCCCAAAAAATCGATTACAACCTTTCCTATGCGGTTATAAACCTTGTGTTTAAATTTCATAGATTTCTATTTACTTAAACTAAAGTTATTGTCTGAAAACCAAATATCTTTGGAGGCCAACAACAAAGTTTTACCAATATATGACTAAAATTGTTTGTGGTCATATAAAAATATTTTAAAGGGGCACTAGCTACGAGATATATAAAAAATCTAAAGTTTGATTTGCATTGCATTGTACGTGTACTGGTTATTTTAAAAATAAATAATGTCAACAGTGAAATTGAAACTAGGGTAAATCATTTGATTACTAATTCGATGCACATAAAATCATTCTTATACGGTTAAAAACAATGAGAACCATCTATTTTTAATCTATAAAATAAAATCAAACAGACCTATAAAAATCCAATTGCACGTGTTGGTTTAATCTATTCATATCTTTATTTATGTTTACATCGCTTATATGGTCATCTGAGGTCAAATCGATAGTTAATTAGATGGCGTCTGGACTAAAATACACACGAAACGAACCTATATATTATCTACCCCCATGCTCTGTAAACTGTTTATTTTAGACTTTTGATAGTTTTGATAAATGTTTTACATTGTTATAAAACAAATATGAGAATTTGAGTCAAATCGGTGACCATGAATTTGACAGCTAGTGCCCCTTTGAACTAGATGTGACAAAGCGACACGAATGGCCCCATCTCAAAATGTTGAGAAATCTGCAATTTCTTTAATACATGTGGACACAAACATGATGGTAGTCTCACATATCATTAATCAGCTCAAAATGTGGAGGCGTATAGAAAAAAGTCTGTATAACTGATTTTCAAAGTTGTAAACCTTTAATTTTGGCAAAAATTAGCCGCGCAGAACAAAACTTAAACTTGATCTGTAACTCATCATGAGTAACTCACATACCAAAAATGAGCCCAATATCTAAAAGCATTTAGAAAAAAAGTCTGTTTAACTGTGATTTTTAACCATTTATCAAAGTCCATAGCCCTTAATTTCGTCAAAAATTAGCTGAGCAGAACAAAACTTAAATTTAATCTGTAACTCATCTTGGTTAACTCACATGCAAAAAATAAGCCCAATATCTGAAAGAGTTAAGAAAAACTAGAGGCTCTAAAGAGCCTGTGTCGCTCACCTTGGTCTATGTGACTATTAAACAAAGGAAGCAGATGGATTCATGACAAAATTGTATTTTGGTGATGGTGATGTGTTTGTACATCTTACTTTACTGAACATCCTTGCTGCTTACAATTATCTCTATCTTTAATGAACTTGGCCCAGTAGTTTCAGTAGAAAATGTTAGTAAAAATTTACAAATTTTATAAAAATTGTTGAAAATTGACTATAAAGGACAATAACTCCTTAGGGGGTCAATTGACCATTTCGGTCATGTTGACTTATTTGTAAATCTTACTTTGCTGAACATTATTGCTGTTTACAGTTTATCTCTATCTATAATAATTTTCAAGATAATAACCATAAACAGCAAAATTTCCTTAAAATTACCAATTCAGGGGCAGCAACCCAACAATGGGTTGTCCGATTCATCTGAAAATTTCGGGGCAGATAGATGTTGACCTGATAAACAATTTAACCCCATGTCAGATTTGCTCTAAACGCTTTGGTTTTTGAGTTATAAGCCAAAAACTGCATTTTACCCCTATGTTCTATTTTAGCCATGGCGGCCATCTTGGTTGGATGGCCGGGTCATCGGACACATTTTTTAAACTAGATACCCCAAAGATGATTGTGGATAAGTTTGGATTAATTTGGCCCAATAGTTTCAGAGGAGAAGATGTTTGTAAAAGATTACTAAGATTTACGAAAAATGGTAAAAAATTGACTATAAAGGGCAATAACTCCTAAAGGGGCCAACTGACCATTTCAGTCATGTTGACTTATTTGTAAATCTTACTTTGCTGAACATAATGGCTGTTTACAGTTTATCTCTATCTATAATAATATACAAGATAACCAAAAACAGCAAAATTTCCTTAAAATTACCAATTCAGGGGCAGCAACCCAACAACAGGTTGTCAGATTCATCTGAAAATTTCAAGGTAGATAGATCTTGACCTGATAAACGATTTTACCAACTGTCAGATTTGCTCTAAATGCTTTGGTTTTTAAGTTATAAGCCAAAAACTGCATTTTACCCCTATGTTCTATTTTTAGCCGTGGCGGCCATCTTGGTTAGTTGGCCGGGTCACCGGACATATTTGTTAAACTAGATACCCAAAAGATAATTGTGGCCAAGTTTGGATAAATTTGGCCCAGTAGTTTCAGAGGAGAAGATTTTTGTAAAAGATTACTAAGATATACGAAAAATGGTTAAAAATTGACTATAAAGGGCAATAACTCCTATATGGGTCAAATGACCATTTCGGTCATGTTGACTTATTTGTAAATCTTACTTTGCTGAACATTATTGCTGCTTACAGTTTATCTCTATCTATAATAATATTCAAGATAATAACCATATAACGGCAAAATTTCCTTAAAATTGCCAATTCAGGGGCAGCAACCCAACAACTGGTTGTCCGATTCGTCTGAAAATTTCAGGGCAGATAGATCTTGACTTAATAAAAAATTTAACCCCATGTCAGATTTGCTCTAAATGCTTCGGTTTCAGAGTTATAAGCCAAAAACTGCATTTGACCTCTATGTTCTATTTTTAGCCATGGCGACCATCTTGGTTGGTTGGCCGGGTAACCGAACACATTTTTTAAACTAGATACCCCAATGATGATTGTGACCAAGTTTGGTTAAATTTGGCCCAGTAGTTTCAGAGGAGAAGATTTTTGTAAAAGTTAACGACGACGGACGACGCCGGACGACGACGGACGCCGGACGCCAAGTGATGAGAAAAGCTCACTTGGCCCTTCGGGCCAGGTGAGCTAAAAAGGTTTATAGTCAAAGCACATTAGTAAAAACGAAAGAAAAGAATACAAAGTTTCTATAGCATAACAACACAATGACGGTTGTCCCTGTCAGACTTATTTTCAATTATAAATAGAGGCTCTTAAGAGCCTGTGTCGCACACCTTGGTCTATGTGCATATAAAACAAAGACACAGATGGATTCATGACAAAATTGTGTTTTGGTGATGGTGATGTGTTTGTAGATCTTACTTAAATGAACATTCTTGCTTCTTACAATTATCTCAATTTATAATGAACTTTGCCCATTAGTAAAAGAGGAAAATATTTTGTTAAAATTTACAAAATTATTAAAAATTGACTATAAAGGGCATTAACTTCTTAAGGGGTCAACTGACCTTTTTCGTCATGTTGACTTATTTGTAGATCTTACTTTGCTGAACATTATTGCTGTTTACAGTTTATCTCTATCTATAATAATATTGAAGACAATAACCAAAAACAGCAAAATTTCCTTCAAAATCTCCAATTCAGGGGCAGCAACCCAACAAACAGTTGTCGGATTCATCTGAAAATTTCGGGGCAGATAGATCTTGACCTGCAAAACAATTTATCCTCCATGTCTGAATTGCTCTTAATGCTTTGGTTTCAGAGTTATAAGCCCAAATCTACATTTTACCCCTATGTTCTATTTTTAGCCAAGGCGGCCATCTTGGTTGGTTGGCTGGGTCACTGCACACATTTTTCTAAACTAGATACCTCAATGATGATTAAGGCCAAGTATGGTTAAATTTGGAACAGTAGTTTTAGAGGAGAAGATTTTTGTAAAAGATTAGAAAAAATTACGAAAAATTGGTAAAAAAGACTATAACGGGCAATTACTCCTTAAGGGGTCAACTGACCATTTTAGTCATATTAACTTATTTGTAGATCTTACTTTGCTGAACATTATTGCTGTTTACAGTTTATCTCTATCTATAATAATATTCAAGATAATAGCCAAACTAGAGGCTCTAAAGAGCCTGTGTCGCTCACCTTGGTATATGTGAATATTAAACAAAGGACGCAGATAGATTCATGAAAAATTGTGTTTTGGTGATGGTGAAGTGTTTGTACATCTTACTTTACTGAACATTCTTGCTGCTTACAATTATCTTTATCTATAATGAACTTGGCCAAGTAGTTTCAGTGGAAAATGTTAGTAAAAATTTACAAATTTTATGAAAATTTTAAAAAATTGACTATAAAGGACAATAACTCCTTAGGGGGTCAATTGGCCATTTCAGTCACGTTGACTTATTTGTAAATCTTACTTTTCTGAACATTATTGCTGTTTACAGATTATCTCTATCTATAATAGTATTCAAGATAATAACAAAAAACAGCAAAATTTCCTTAAAATTACCAATTCAGGGGCAGCAACCTAACAACCAGTTGTCCAATTCATCTGAAAATTTTAGAGCAGATAGATCTGGACTTGATAAACAACTTTTTCCACTGTCAGATTTGCTCTAAATGCTTTGGTTTTTAAGTTATAAGCCCAAAACTGCATTTTACCCCTATGTTCTATTTTTAGCCATGGCGGCCATCTTGGTTGGTTGGCTGGGTCACTGGACACAATTTTTAAACTAGATACCCCAATGATGATTGTGGCCAAGTTTGCTTTTATTTGGCCCAGTAGTTTCAGAGGAGAAGATTTTTGTAAAATGTAACTAAGATTTACGAAAAAAATGTTTAAAAATTGACTATAAAGGACAATAACTCCTAAAGGGGTCAACTGACCATTTTGGACCTGTTGACTTATTTGTAAATCTTACTTTGCTAAACATTTTTTCTATTTACAGTTTATCTCTATCTATAATAATATTCAAGAAAATAACCAAAAATAGCAAAAATTTCCTTAAAATTACCAATTCAGGGGCAGCAACCTAACAAAGGGTTGTCCGATTCATCTGAAAATTTCAGGACAGTTAGATCTTGACCTAATAAACAACTTTCATCCTGTCAGATTTGCTCTAATTGCTTTGGTTTTTGAGTTATAAGCCAAAAACTGCATTTTACCCCTATGTTCTATTTTTAGCCATGGCGGCCATCTTGGTTTGTTGTGTGGGTCACCGGACACAATTTTTTAACTAAATACCCTAATTATGATTTTGGCCATATTTGGTTAAATTTGGCCCAGTAGTTTCAGAGGAGAAGATTTTTGTAAAAGATAACTAAGATTTACGAAAAATGGTTAAAAATTGACTATAAAGGGCAATAACTCCTAAAGGGGTCAACTGACCATTTTGGACCTGTTGACTTATTTGTAAATCTTACTTTGTTTAACATTTTTTCTATTTACAGTTTATCTCTATCTATAATAATATTCAAGATAATAACCAAAAATAGCAAAAATTTCCTTAAAATTACCAATTCAGGGGCAGCAACCTAACAAAGGGTTGTCCGATTCATCTGAAAATTTCAGGACAGTTAGATCTTGACCTAATAAACAATTTTACCCCATGTCAGATTTGCTCTAAATGCTTTGGTTTTTGAGTTATAATCCAAAAACTGCATTGTACCCCCATGTTCTATTTTTAGCCATGGCAGCCATCTTGGTTGGTTGGCGGGGTCACCGAACACAATTTTTAAACTAGATACCCCAATGATGATTGTAACCAAGTTTGATTGAAATTAGCCCAGTAGTTTCAGAGGAGAAGATTTTTGTAAAAGTTAACGACGGACGACGACGACGGACGACGGACGACGGACGACGGACGCCGGACGCCAAGTGATGAGAAAAGCTCACTTGGCCCTTCGGGCCAGGTGAGCTAAAAACGGTATAATTTCCTTAAAATTGCCAATTCAGGGGCAGCAACCCAACAACCGGTTGTCCGATTCGTCTGAAAATTTCAGCGCAGATAGATCTTTACCTGATAAACAATTTTACCCCCATGTCAGATTTGCTCTAAATGCTTTGGTTTCAGAGTTATAAGCCAAATTCTACATTTTACCCCTATGTACTATTTTTAGCCATGGAGGCCATCTTGGTTGGCCGGGTCACGCCACACATTTTGTAAACTAGATACCCCAATGATGATTGTGGCCAAGTTTGGTTTAATTTGGCCCAGTAGTTTCAGAGAAGAAGATTTTTGTAAAAGCTAACGACGACGGACGACGACGGACGACGGACGCAAAGTGATGAGAAAAGCTTACTTGGCCCTTCGGGCCAGGTGAGATAAAAAGTGGTATGAGTGCCAATAAGACAACTCTCCATCCAAGTCACAATTTGTAAAAGAGGATGTTTTGAGGTGTTAAGGAGGCTCGAGGATACAAAAAATCAGCAAAAATTGAAAAATTGTTTTTTTCATTACAAATTTTATTTAATACACTATTAGTTGTTACTTTATGATATGGAACAAAAATCAACCAAAACAATTAATTCGTTTTGTCCCCAGATGACTTTTGAAATGTGTATATCATTGAAAAAGTTCTGAATTATCTCCCTTTGGTGAAAAAGTGCCATTGTTTTTGCATAAAAATTGAAATTAAATTTTTAAATCATCGGTGACCTATGTTTTTTAATTTTTTTTTTCAAATGAACTGTACTTAAACTAAACTATTGTAAAATTTAAGCGATTTCTGTAATTTAGTTCTTTTTTTATTTCGATATTACCTTATCTTCTCCTATTAGTTCAACAGAAAAAAAGTACCTTAACAAAAATGCATGCTTCTTTCAAAGACATTTTGTGAGCTTAAATGAACGGTGACCCCATATTTTTATTTAATTTTTCCATTAAGTATAGGATAAAGTTTATTTATTGAAAAATATAGCGAAATCCTATACTAAAAAAAAAATGATTTAGACCCACGAGCCCCCTTAAGTTTATATTATAATAAAGAATTTCAAAAGCAATGTCAACAACTCTCAAAGGGAAAATCCCCCATACAGCAAGTCTGGCAACAATATTAATATCCATAAATAAACATAGTTTTGTTCTGATCTGGTAAAATGCAGGTCTTAATTAGACCAATTTTAATTTCATATTAAAAATTAAAAATCAGAAACCCAATTAGTGAAAGTACATGTACTACAACATATTTTTATAAAGTCTGACATTGAATCTGAAGAATATCTGAATATTTTAAGTGATAATAATAGAATAACATATTGTAGATTTTAAAAGGGTAATCATAAGTTACCCATCGTAACTGGTAGATGGAATAAAATTGAGCGAAACCTTAGATATTGTAACTTATGTCATTGTAGCGAGATTGGTGATGAATTTCATTACACTTTGCAGTGTAGTTCTTTGGCAAATTTTCGAGCACAATATTTGGATACTTTTTTCTTGCACAGATGTAACATACTAAAATTTGAAAAACTATTTCAGTTAAAAATTAAAAATAAGTTGAAAAAGCTGTGCAAATTTATCAGGGTTATAACTTTCCAAGTGAGTCTTCCTGGTTAATCACCACTGTTCGCTACTATACTGTAATATAACTTTTGATGAACTTCTTTGTACCATTGTAAATTTATGGTGTTTGAGAAATAAAGAATCTTGAAATCTTGAATCTTGACATTTACCAACTTTATGCACACAATTTGTTTAAAAATATATCATTGGATATGGCTTTATCAATATCAAACTATTGGTCAGAAGATTACAAAATACGTGTAACGTGTACACAGGGTAAGCGTGTCTATTTCAATTTAGAATGTGTCCGTTACCAGTTTGATACTGGATCCAAAATTGCTCTCTCTTTATAAAATATATAAATAATCTTTATTCAAATATTAACGTCAATGAACCAAAATATGTACAACTGCTCTTTGCAATCCTTAATAAACTATCTATAAACTATTCTACACAAATATATTATATACACTGGTACAAGTTTGTACTCTTACAAATTTGTACTATTACATTAATTTGTACTATTACAAATTTGTCCTGGGTCAGGAACAAACTGGTCCTCCTGGTACAATAATGTACCCTACAAGTTTACACACTTGTCTTTGTTCCTCTTGTACAATTATGTACTTTACAAGGTGGTCACACAGACTCACACTTGTCCTATACGGTACAATACGGTTCCGCTTGTAAATGTACAAGTCCGTATTTATAACAGGCACCGACCTGTTCTTTATTACACTTAGTAATAATAACACAATATATACGAGCGAGCGATCTCGAATATCAATGTACCGTGGTCTTATGTCTCTGAAGACTTTATGACAATCGACCCTGAGCTAGGATTCTCTCCTGCTTATATACCCCGATTCAAACTGTACCATTCTTGAAGGAGGGGTGTTCTAACAAAGTGTCTCGTTGCTAGTATCTGAGTTACCTAAGGGACACCCCTTTACATTGAACCTGACCCAAAGTTTACCCGCGAATCATCTGACTCTTTTCTATGTTTATTAAAGTATCATATAAATATATAAAATAAGGCTTCTTCCGAACTGTAACCAATATAAACAATCTAGCCGTAGATACAAAATCATCACATAACCCACGCCTCAAAAACACATGCGTCCCGCATGTCTAAAACTAACGTTACAACATAGAAATACTATATACACATTTTAATTCAGTTAAATGTAGAAAATCTATTTAACAATATAATCTGCCATCCAGGCTGGTTTTCGCCTTGTACGACGCCCTTCAACACTAATTTCCTGAGTTTCTTCAACAGGCAACGTTGACTCGTGTACAGCTATGTCTTGCATATATGGAGTCTCTATCATGTCCATAGGACCATCTTCAACACTATTGTTTTCAGTGTCTAATGGAACAAAAGTGTTATCCGATTCTGTCCTTAATGTCTGTTTGTCCTTTTTCTTAAGTTTGTCGACATGTATGACTTGTGGTTTCCCTCTGTATCCACAGTCAACTTTATATGTAAGGTCGCCATATTTGTCGAGAATTTTGAAAGGACCTTTCCAGAAACTAGTCAGTTTTGAAGACATCCCAGGTTTCTTTACTGGAAAATAGACGTATACCTCATCATCTTTTCTGAAATTTCGATATGACAGTTTGAGGTCGTGATAGTGTTTCTGTCTTCGCATCTGTCCTTTAATTTTACCTCTGACAAAGCTGTGGGAGTGTTCTAACTTCTCTTTAAGTTCCCAAGCCCATTTATGTGCAGGGATATCTTTAACGAATGGTGGCATTTCATACATGATGTCTAAAGGGGTTGATAGTTCCCTTCCTAACATGAGACTATTTGGCGTTTGCCCAATCGTCTCATGCTCTGATGCTCTATATGCCATCATGACAAAAGAAATGTATTCATCCCAGTCTCTCTGACTCTTGTCTATGTTTATTAAAGTATCATATAAATATATAAAATAAGGCTTCTTCCGAACTGTAACCAATATAAACAATCTAGCCTTAGATACAAAATCATCACATAACCCACGCCTCAAAAACACATGCGTCCCGCATGTCTAAAACTAACGTTACAACATAGAAATACTATATACACATTTTAATTCAGTTAAATGTAGAAAATCTATTTAACAATATAATCTGCCATCCAGGCTGGTTTTCGCCTTGTACGACGCCCTTCAACACTAATTTCCTGAGTTTCTTCAACAGGCAACGTTGACTCGTGTACAGCTATGTCTTGCAGATATGGAGTCTCTATCATGTCCATAGGACCATCTTCAACACTATTGTTTTCAGTGTCTAATGGAACAAAAGTGTTATCCGATTCTGTCCTTAATGTCTGTTTGTCCTTTTTCTTAAGTTTGTCGACATGTATGACTTGTGGTTTCCCTCTGTATCCACAGTCAACTTTATATGTAAGGTCGCCATATTTGTCGAGAATTTTGAAAGGACCTTTCCAGAAACTAGTCAGTTTTGAAGACATCCCAGGTTTCTTTACTGGAAAATAGACGTATACCTCATCATCTTTTCTGAAATTTCGATATGACAGTTTGAGGTCGTGATAGTGTTTCTGTCTTCGCATCTGTCCTTTAATTTTACCTCTGACAAAGCTGTGGGAGTGTTCTAACTTATCTTTAAGTTCCCAAGCCCATTTATGTGCAGGGATATCTTTAACGAATGGTGGCATTTCATACATGATGTCTAAAGGGGTTGATAGTTCCCTTCCTAACATGAGACTATTTGGCGTTTGCCCAATCGTCTCATGCTCTGATGCTCTATATGCCATCATGACAAAAGAAATGTATTCATCCCAGTCTCTCTGACTCTTGTCTATGTTTATTAAAGTATCATATAAATATATAAAATAAGGCTTCTTCCGAACTGTAACCAATATAAACAATCTAGCCTTAGATACAAAATCATCACATAACCCACGCCTCAAAAACACATGCGTCCCGCATGTCTAAAACTAACGTTACAACATAGAAATACTATATACACATTTTAATTCAGTTAAATGTAGAAAATCTATTTAACAATATAATCTGCCATCCAGGCTGGTTTTCGCCTTGTACGACGCCCTTCAACACTAATTTCCTGAGTTTCTTCAACAGGCAACGTTGACTCGTGTACAGCTATGTCTTGCAGATATGGAGTCTCTATCATGTCCATAGGACCATCTTCAACACTATTGTTTTCAGTGTCTAATGGAACAAAAGTGTTATCCGATTCTGTCCTTAATGTCTGTTTGTCCTTTTTCTTAAGTTTGTCGACATGTATGACTTGTGGTTTCCCTCTGTATCCACAGTCAACTTTATATGTAAGGTCGCCATATTTGTCGAGAATTTTGAAAGGACCTTTCCAGAAACTAGTCAGTTTTGAAGACATCCCAGGTTTCTTTACTGGAAAATAGACGTATACCTCATCATCTTTTCTGAAATTTCGATATGACAGTTTGAGGTCGTGATAGTGTTTCTGTCTTCGCATCTGTCCTTTAATTTTACCTCTGACAAAGCTGTGGGAGTGTTCTAACTTATCTTTAAGTTCCCAAGCCCATTTATGTGCAGGGATATCTTTAACGAATGGTGGCATTTCATACATGATGTCTAAAGGGGTTGATAGTTCCCTTCCTAACATGAGACTATTTGGCGTTTGCCCAATCGTCTCATGCTCTGATGCTCTATATGCCATCATGACAAAAGAAATGTATTCATCCCAGTCTCTCTGGTTCTGTTCCACAAATGAACTTAACATTGTCGCAAGAGTCTTATTAAACCTTTCTACCATACCATCAGATTTTGGATGATATGGAGTGGTACGTGTTTTCTTGATGCTTAGAATACAACACATCTCTTGAAACAACAAGCTTTCAAATTGCCTGCCTTGATCTGAGTGTATCCAATGAGGAACACCAAATCGCACAATGACTTCTTCAACTATAATCTTAGCCACAGTCTTAGCTTCCATATTTGGCATGGCAAAAGATTCTGTCCACTTTGTGTAATAGTCAGAAACTACCAATATATATTAGTTACCACTCTCTGTTTCTGGCAACTCACCAAGGATATCTGTAGCTATCCTTTCCATTGGCCCATTAGCTTCAACTAAAGCCATTGGAGCTCTTTTGGACTTTTGTGGACTTTTTCGCTTTGCACATTTGTCACATCCGTTTATGTAAGTCCTGACGTCGTTTTGTAATCCAGGCCAATAATAAGATTGTCTAATTTTTGCCAAAGTTTTATGGATACCCAAATGAGCAGAACATTTATCATCATGTGAAAATTGTAAAACATTTTTGCGTTCTGATAAAGGAATAATAGCCTGCATTTTAACAATTTTGGTTGCAGGGTCTTCGAACCGTCTGTAGATAAGTCCGTCTCTTAACTCTAAGTTGTTCCATTGATTCCAACGTGATCTTAAGAAAAATCCCTTATCGGAAATATCTTTGTAATCAGGACGTTCGTCTGTTTCTACCCATTCTGTCACTATTTTCAAGTCATGATCATTATTTTGAATTTCCTTTAAAGACAAATTATGATCTTCACTGTCATCATCTCTGTCATTACTACTATCAAAACGGGTGATAGCATTAACATTGTCATGTTGGTTTTCAGTCTTAGTCAAAGCAATTTCATTTTCTAAACCAGAATGATAGCCACATTGTTTGCAAGGAATACGACTAAGAGCGTCTGCATTCCTATGTTGCACTCCTGGTCGATGTTGAACTTGCATCTCAAACGAACCTAGTGTCTCTATCCACCTAGCTATTTGTCCTTCTGGGTTCTTAAAGTTAAGAAACCACTTTAAGGATCCGTGATCAGTTCGTACTGTGAATTTTCTACCATAAAGGTATGGTTTGAAATGTTTAACAAAACAAACCACAGCAAGCAACTCCTTGCGTGTCACACAGTACCTTTGTTCTGATTTTGAAAGAGAACGACTAGCGTAAGCTACAACATGTTCTAGCCCTTCGTCAGATTTCTGAGTCAGGACAGCTCCGACTGCCAAATTGCTTGCATCAGTATCCAAAATGAACTCTTTGTTAAAATCTGGATATGCAAGAACTGGTGCGTTTATTAATTTACCTTTCAATTGGTCAAATGATTCTTGACATTCTGAATTCCAAACAAATTTGGTTTCCTTCTCTGTTATTTTATGTAGTGGTTTGGCAATGTGGGCAAAGTTTTTAATAAATTTCCTATAGTACCCATAAAGACCTAAAAAGGAACGAACTTCAGTTATATTTGTAGGGGTAGGCCACTCTTTAACAGCTTCTATCTTATTGGGATCAGTGGAACTTCCTTCCTCAGAGACAATATGACCTAAGAAACGAACCTTGGTGGTACACAAGGTGCACTTCTTTGCCTTCAGCTTTAAACCAGCCGACTTAAGCCTAGCAAAAACGTCTCTTAAATTATCAAGCATACCATCTAGTGTTTTTCCAAAAACGATTATATCGTCAATGTAAACCAGACATGTTTCCCACTGCAAACCAGCTAGTATGGTTTCCATCAATCGCTCAAATGTCTGTGCAGCGCAACACAAACCAAACGGCATGACTCTAAATTGAAATAAACCCCTTCGCGTTGCAAAAGCAGTTTGGTGTTTGTCATTTTCGGCCAGCTCCACCTGCCAGTATCCTGAACAACAGTCCAGAGTACTGTACCATTTATTTCCTGCTAAATGATCTAACGAATCGTCAATCCTCGGTAAAGGATACGCGTCTTTATTAAGAGTCACACTGTTTAAGCGTCTATAATCTACGCAAAAGCGATAAGTGTCGTCCTTTTTCTTAACTAAAACTATCCCTGCCGCCCAGGGACTATGGGAGGTTCAATTATCCCTTTTTGTAACATTTTGTCAAGGTTGTCATTTACTACCTTGTTCAAATGATACGGTGTACGACGAGGCGGTTCTTTAAATGGCCTTGCGTTTCCCGTATTGATTTCATGTTTTACAAGATTGGTTCTTCCCAAGTCAATATCAGAAGAAGCAAACAAGTTCTAATTTTCTATCAACAAAGATTTTACTTTTAGTTTGTCTTTTGGAGTCAATTCCTCTGATGTCCTGTCTAACAGGTCTTGTAAATCTGGTCTAAGTCCGTCATGTGTCTGTTCATTTGAACCAATATTACCATCTAGTACTTGTTGAACACCAGACATTTGGGCTATAGTTGTACCAGGATAGATTGTATTAGGATCTAGTTCTGTGTTCATTAATCTAACAGGGACTTTTTCGCCTGACCTTACCAACGTTCTAGCAGTCAAAATGTAGTCTTTCCCTGCATGCTCATTTGTCTCTAACAAAGCATTGTCAGCAGGTAATTTCTGACCTTCTGCTAAGCAAACCGTGCCATTAATGACAATTTCTGACCTTGGCGGATGACAACCGCTTCTGAAGCAACCACTCGGTAACAGCCTATTGATCCCTGAAAACACAAATCAACCTTAAAATCCCCAATACAAAAGTGCCCATTCTTAACATCAATTAAACAATTATGTCGTTTCATGAAGTCCAAACCAAGTATACCATCAACTTGCAGATCAGTCACAACAGCTTCAGATTGCAACATATTTGGACCGAATCGCAGATTGAACCTGCCTTTTCCACGAAGCTCTAGCTTGGTGCCACACACTGACCTAACAGTTGTCTGAACGTCGCTTAAATATGATTTATCTAATGGAGTCAACATATCGTATAACTTGGAAGATACCAATGTCAAAGTTGCTCCTGTATCAACCACAAACTTGGCTTCAATGTCTCCTACATTTAGTTTGACATACATACCAGCATCTTCAGATACTGTTGTAACCGCACCTTCATTTGTCTTACGGTTATTTTTTTTCCTAGTTTTCATTAATGTTTTGCCAGACCCATCCCCCTTATTTCCATTATAATTGTTCTGATTTCTTCGGGGTAGGCGACAGTCCCTTGCTAAATGACCAAATTTGCCACAATTGTTACAACCCTTATTTGTCTTTTTACTTTGGGTATATCTCGTTTTAGCATAAGAAGACCCTTCATTTGTATCACTAGTTTTTAATTTTGCCATTTCAGTCGTAAGAGTACTTAGACTTTTCTCAATTGTTTGCATCCATGATGATATGTCTTTGTTTGGCGAGTCACTATTTGTAATCTTTTCTTCACTATCTAACTCGTCATCGTTCATAGTTTGACGTAAATAACCTCGTCCCTCTCTTACTTTATTTTCGGCTTTATTGTACGCCTCTAGTTCAACAGCAAGTCTCACGGCATCATTTAAACCTTTCGGTCGCGATTGTTTTATTCTGAGTCGCATTTCCGAATCAACGAGCGCGTCAATAAACTGCTCTTTCCCGAGAGTTTCACGTACGTCCAATGGGGCAGTAGGATATGCCAAGTTGGACAATCTCCGAATTGACTGGCCTAATTCGGGAAGTGATTCGCTTGCTTTTTGACGTCTTTCTTTAAACTGAACTCTGTATAACTCAGTTTGACTAGAAGGCGCGAATCGCTCTTCAAGTGCGCTGACTAGATCGGAAAAGTTTTGTCTTTCCTCACTTGGTAAATCTCCAAGTACAGCCTGTGCTTGTCCCATTAACGATATCGCCAAATATAACCCTTTTTGGTTTTCCGACCAATTATTTACAAGTGCACACATTTCAAAATGGGACAAATAGTCCGTCCATGATGTGCTACCGTTATATTGACATGGTTTAATTTTCACACCAGAATTATCTGTGTTACCAGTATGTCGGTACTTTGATTTGTCAGTTTTGTCTTTTTCCCCAATGTAACTATTATCTATGGGTAAAGGCAAAGTATCCCCTTCCTTTAAATCAATTTGGGAAAATTTAACAGTTTTGTGCGTATTCGGGTTGTTGAATGTTGGTAAATCAACTTTTTCATTATCTCCCTTTCTTGACAATGAGGACCCTCTGGATCCCAGACCCGAATCATTTCTTGATACAATATTATATTTTGGACGAACAACTTGGTCTTTTGGTGTTGACGAAACAAAACTGTTTCTATAAGTTGTTCCTTCTTCCATATCATAAATTTGTTTCGTGAACTCGTCTATTGTATCATCAAAAGACATGTTTGTACTTTAATTTGCGGTGTAACCATGCATACACAATATAATAATGTCAACACAATGTCATAAATGTACAACGTAAAAATTGTCAATCAAAATTTTGCCTGTACCACTATCGATCGTTAATCCCTAATGTAAATAATAATCGTAATTTAACCATGGGAAATTTAAAACGTGATCAGGACAATTTTGATCTGTGCAAAAGTGAACAGTTTGAACAAATGTGATCTGTGCAAAAGTGAACAGTAAATTCTCACAAGACAGTTTGGATATAAGTTTATAAGATGATCAAATATGGATATATAATCTTTCACTATGGATTTAAAATATGAACAATTTGGATCCCACCGCTAGCCACCAAATTATGTAACGTGTACACAGGGTAAGCGTGTCTATTTCAATTTAGAATGTGTCCGTTACCAGTTTGATACTGGATCCAAAATTGCTCTCTCTTTATAAAATATATAAATAATCTTTATTCAAATATTAACGTCAATGAACCAAAATATGTACAACTGCTCTTTGCAATCCTTAATAAACTATCTATAAAATATTCTACACAAATATATTATATACACTGGTACAAATTTGTACTCTTACAAATTTGTACTATTACAAATTTGTCCTGGGTCAGGAACAAACTTGTCCTCCTGGTACAATAATGTACCCTACAAGTTTACACACTTGTCTTTGTTCCTCTTGTACAATTATGTACTTTACAAGGTGGTCACACAGACTCACACTTGTCCTATACGGTACAATACGGTTCCGCTTGTAAATGTACAAGTCCGTATTTATAACAGGCACCGACCTGTTCTTTATTACACTTAGTAATAATAACACAATATATACGAGCGAGCGATCTCGAATATCAATGTACCGTGGTCTTATGTCTCTGAAGACTATATGACAATCGACCCTGAGCTAGGATTCTCTCCTGCTTATATACCCCGATTCAAACTGTACCATTCTTGAAGGAGGGGTGTTCTAACAAAGTGTCTCGTTGCTAGTATCTGAGTATCCTAAGGAACACCCCTTTACATTGAACCTGACCCAAAGTTTACCCGCGAATCATCTGACTCTTTTCTATGTTTATTAAAGTATCATATAAATATATAAAATAAGGCTTCTTCCGAACTGTAACCAATATAAACAATATGGTCATTTTTATAAATTTTCTGTTTACAAAACTTTAAATTTTTCGAAAAACTAAGGATTTTCTTACCCCAGGAGTAGATTACCTTAGCCATATTTGGCACAACTTTTAGGAATTTTTGATCCTCAATGCTCTTCAACTTTGTATTTATTTGGCTTTTTAACTATTTTGATCTGAGCGTCACTGATGAGTCTTATGTAGACGAAACGCGCGTCTGGCGTATAAAATTATAATCCTGGTACTTTTGATAACTGTTTACACCACTGGGTCGATGCCACTGCTGGTGGACGTTTCGTCCCCGAGGGTATCACCAGCCCAGTAGTCAGCACTTCGGTGTTGACATGAATATCAATTATATGGTCATTTTTATAAATTTTCTGTTTACAAAACTTTGAATTTTTCGAAAAACTAAGGATTTTCTTACCCCAGGAGTAGATTACCTTAGCGCCATATTTGGCACAACTTTTAGGAATTTTTGATCTTCAATGCTCTTCAACTTTGTATTTATTTGGCTTTTTAACTATTTTGATCTGAGCGTCACTGATGAGTCTTATGTAGACGAAACGCGCGTCTGGCGTATAAAATTATAATCCTGGTACTTTTGATAACTGGTTAGATACAAAATCATCACATAAGGTAGTTTTAACAGTTTTGGAAATTCATATTGTAAGGAATAATTTGAAAACCAAAGGAATGTTTCAATTTTATTAAACCTACACATTTTTCTGTCATGATAGTCCCAACATTCTTGTTATCAATTCAAATTTATCATTTCTCAGTTTGTGCATTTTATTTTTTGTGGAAACAAAGGAAACAAGTGAAACTGCAAGCTTAGTACTTACTGCTCACTGATGATATCCCTGCTCAAATATTTCAGTAAACAAGAAGAAAACAGTATAGCTGACTTATATAAACCCTGAAACCAAATTTCAGAAATCCTTGTATTGTAGTTCCTGAGAAAGATGCGACAAAATCATTCATTGGTTGGAAGGACAGACTGACAGACTGTTAGATGGACAGACGGACAGACAGATGTAAAACAGTATACCCCACCTTATTTAGGGTGAGGGTATAATTTAAAGTAGGAGTATAATTACCATCAACAGGAGGACACTACACACATATAATATATCATGTAAATTTTTAATGTTTACAGAGATTTAAAAACTTTGATGAAGATGTTCAAATTCATATTTCAACTGAAAAGTCCTGGACCCTTATAACAGTAAAGTGAAAGGTCCACACCTTATTACGAAAGGTCCAAACATTGATTTTGTGATTGGATCAATTTTAAAATATGTGTCCCTCTCACTAAAGCACTATCAGAGTGGTATGGGTATTTTATACAATATTTACAGGTCATAGTTCCAGAAGCTTCTTCAAATTGGAGTCATGAGTGATGGTTCTGCCAATGAGACTGGAATATTTGCTCATGTTTCTCATGTCTTTTTCACAGCCGATTTTGAGACAAGGTTGAACTGTACTAAATAAATTTTTCTTACACCTAATTATATAAGCAGCTACAAAAAATGAAGGGCGTCTAGACAGTATATGTCAAAATATTGACTCTGTCAAAACCAAACCTTTTCAGAACAATATCTTATTTGGAAAACACAAATTTTTGGTTAATACCTGTCTAATCTTAAAAGATGTTTGTTATGTTATTGACTAAAATTTTCATTCAGATAGCATTCCCATTAAGACAGAGTTTCACCTATACTTACCCTGGGATGTCTGTCTGTTTGGTTGTGGCTGTAGAGTACTTGAGAGACTTGGGTTACCTATTAATAGAAATATAAATTTATTTCTAAATGACTAAAATCATTGCAGGGATTCCTTGAAATATGTGTGTGGCATTATACCTTTTGTTTAAAAGAAAGATTTTAATATAGAAAAGGGATCAAAAATATGAGAATCTTTTTTAGTGGGATTTTTCACTTTATGTTTTTCAGTTCAGTTTTTAAAATATTCATGTTAGTTGAAAAATCAACTAGAGGTTCTTAAGAGCATGTGTCACTCACCTTGGTCTATGTGCATATGAAACAAAGGACACAGATGGATTCATGACAAAATTGTGTTTTGATGATGGTGATGTATTTGAAGTTCTTACTTTACTGAAGGATCTTGCTACTTACAATTATCTCTATCTATAATGAACTTTGCCCATTAGTAACAGAGGATTTTTTTTTGTAAATTAATAAATATGTTAAAAATTGACTATAAAGGGTAATAACTCCTTAAGGAGTCAACTGACCATTTTGGTAATGTTGACTTATTTGGAGATCTTACTTTGCTGAACATTATTGCTGTTTACAGTTTATCTCTATCTATAATAGAATTCAAGATAATAACCAAAAACGGCAAAATTTCTTTAAAAATTACCAATGGGGGACAGCAACCCAACAACCGGTTGTCCAATTCATCTGAAAATTTCAGGGCAGATATATATTAACTTGATAAATAAGTTAACCTCATGTCAAATTTGCTCTAAATGCTTTGGTTTCAGAGTTATAAGCCAAAATCTACATTTTACCCCTATGTTCTATTTTTAGCCATGTTGGCCATCTTGGTTGGTTGGCCGGGTCACCGTACACATTTTCCAAACTAGATACCCCAATGATGATTGTGGCCAAGTTTAGTTAAATTTGGCCCGGTAGTTTCAGAGGAGAAGATTTTTTGAAATAGTAAACGACGCCGGACGACGATGGACGCAGGACGACGATGGACGCCGGACGACGATGGACGCCGGACGCCAAGTGATGAGAAATGCTCACTTGGCCCTTTGGGCCAGGTGAGCTAAAAATATATGCTATTTAGATGCAACTGAAATGGTAAATCAAAAGAAACAAGCATTCCGTGAGTAGTTGCATAGCAGTACATAGTCCCCTACCAATTAAAAATTCATTTTATTGAAACAAAATTCTAACTTGATCTATAACTTGTCATAGTGTAAACTATATAACAATTATCATGTCAATATCTTCAAGCATGACGGAAAAAAGTGTTGAAAACTGTTTATTCAAGTGAACTTTTTAATCCAAGGACCATAACTCTGCACAAATCATTATGCTAAAACAAAATTCCAACTTGATCTGTAACTTGACACGATAAAATTATATACCAATTTTCAAATCATTATCTTCAAGCATAACACAAAAAAGTGCAGGAAACTGATTATTTTAGAGAATTTTCTTAGTCCAAGGACCATAACTCTGCACAAAATGATCAGACCAGAACAAAATTTAAACATGATCTGAAACTTGTCATGATGAAACAATATACATAATATCAAATCAATATATTCAAGCATGAAGAAAACTCTTAAGAGCTTGTGTCGCTCACCTTGGTCTATGTGCATGTTTAAACAAAGGACACACATGAATTCATGAAAAAAAATGTGTTTTGGTGATGGTGATGTGTTTCTAGATCTTACTTTACTGAACATTCTTGCTGTGGCCTAGTAGTTTAAGAGTAAAAATTTACTAAATTTACGAAAATTTATCATAAAGGGCAATAACTCCTCAAAGGGTCAATTGACCATTTTGGTCATGTTGACTTATTTGTAGATCCTACTTTGCTGTACATTATTGCTGTTTATAGTTTATCTCCATCTATAATAACATTGAAGATAATAACTAAAAACTGCAAAATTTCCTTAGAATTACCAATTCAGGGGGAGCAACCCAACAATGGGTTGTCTGATTCATCTGAAATTTCTAAGCAGATAAATCTTGAACCGAAAAACATTTTTAACACTGTCAGATTTGCTCTAAATGCTTACATTTCAGAGATATAAGCCCAAAACTGCATTTTTCCTCTATTTTCTACTTTTAGCCATGTCGGCCACCATGTTTGGCAGGCGGGGTGACACAATTTTTTAAACTAGATACCCTAATAATGATTGTGGACAATTTGGTTTAATTTGGCTTTGTAGTTTTAGAGGAGAAGATTTTTGTAAAAGTTAGTAGACGACCGACGACAAGTGATGATAAAAGCTCACTTAAGGGCCTGGGGAGCTAAAAAGTGTGGAAAACCGATTTACGGGAGTGACGGATGGACAGACAGACGGACAGATTTGGGGACTAATAATTGAAAGTAACAATAATTTGACCATGCATGTACCTTACTGCAGATTTCTCTCAAACTTACATGAATCGTCCCAGCATTTGACCCTGATCTCATAGTCATGACATTGGAAGCTTTCTTGATCTCTGTTGTAACAACGTATACCATTATGGATGTCACATGTAACAGAATCTTGTGTTGCTGAGGTAGAAGAACCATTGTCTAGGATTCTGCATTTAATATCAACAATACTTGGACATACTCCAAAATGTTTTTTTAGGTTTTCTATAGTTTCCAAGTCCCCACTAGTAGGAGCATTTGTGGGTGAAGTACTGCTAAGCCAATTTGACCAGGCACATCTTACATAAGTTGATTTGCTTGGGTTTGGGGCTTCTGTAGTCACTGTAGTTGGGCTCTTAGTACCTATAAAGAAATTAAAGGAATTTTCATCAATGATGTATCACATTTAGATCATTGCTTCAAAAAACAGTCGTATTGTCAAGATATGTCTTAGAAAAAAACTGTTAGTCTTTTGTGTTTGACACTATCATATATAATTAAAAACACTCTTTTATGGTTATCAAAGTGACATGAGGAGTATTAACTGTTATTGTTATACTGAAACATCTATAGAGATGAGCAGGTTTAACAATGCCTATCATATTTTTAGAACAGTGAAATCATTACACCTGGACAGTTTTTAATAGAATTTTGGTATTAAATAATGTCCATTGCCGTGAAATATTGTCCCTCAAGAAGACAGATACTGCAAAAGTTATGAAATAGTGTCCACCCACAGGACAAGTTTTCACAGTAGTTGCTATCAAATTATGTCCACTAAGAGAATTAATACAAAGTTCATTAAGAAGTTTAATTATACTTGAATTTAATCAAATTTGATCGATTGTTTAGAAATTGATTATATACATGCCTTTATTTGCAACCTAAGATTTTTCTTGGTTAATGAGTTTATATACTTTATTATTGATTAAAAAGTATATATATTTCATATTTTGATTTACCCCCCAAAAATAAACAACAATGCTACGTTTGTGATGTGTGTAACTGTCGAATGGGGAATGAATTTTATCAGTAACAGAGGCCTGATTGTCAGCATCTTCATCAAACTTTTATTAAATTGCGACTGCTCCTCATTCCACTCACATGAAACCCAAAAACTTGCTAATACTTTTCTCAGTTAGGTTAGGGCATTTTTTTTCCAATCTTAGATCACATTGATGGGGGTCTCATGGTGTGTGGTCATACCGCTTATTGTTTATCCCGCTTCTTGTTGCCATAATGGCACATGTAATTTCCCGTGTCCCGTCGAACTTCGTTTCATGTTTTCACGCTTAATTATTAATTTTTCACGTGACAGGCTTAAAAAAAAACGCCAATGAGACCCACATTGATTTCAATTTCTCATTGGCAAGCAGTAGTACCAAATGTGATGCCTTTCTTTAATCTTTTATTTTCTACAGAATTCTTTTATTTGACCTGTCAGACAAGCTTGATATGGCTTTTACTTCTCCGACCTTTTTTTTTTATCTGGTACTGAACAACTGGATAAGCAATTTTGTTGAGCCCTACCTAACTTGTGGACACTAGAAAGTGAAGTGTGTTACATATTTTTTTTCGTTCATTTTTTGTACATAAATAAGGCCGTTAGTTTTCTCGTTTGAATTGTTTTACATTGTCATTTCGGGGCCTGTTATAGCTGACTATGCGGTATGGGCTTTGCTCATTATTGAAGGCCGTAAGGTGACCTATAGTTGTTAATTTCTCTGTAATTTTGGTCTCTTGTGGAGAGTTGTCTCAATGACAATCATACCACATCGTCTTTTTTTATAGCATACCCATTTATTTTTTTGATTTTGTTGTTCAAGATTCAGTATAGCTAAACAAAAAAAATACAAATAATAAATGTCTTCCATAGACTTGATCAATTCTGGTAAATATGATTTCATTCATGATTTTTTTCTATATTACATTTATTATGCTTCACTATATGGGTAACAATTTAAAGTAGTGTCTACACTAACCTGTTTCATAGGCACATTCACAATAATATCTGATCTTGTAATCAGAGCAAGGAATACACTCTAAAAATTGTGTTTAGAGCCTAAACACTTTCCTAAACACATTTATGAAACCGATTTTTGACATGTTTTAAATCTAAACATGTTTAATATTTAATGTGCTAACAGCCTAAACGTGTCAATCTTTAAAGTGCTTAGACTGTAAACATGTTTAACTGTAAAGTGTTTAGACCAGAAACGTGTTTAGCTGAAAAGAGCTTAGACTGTTGACATGTTTAGCTGTGAAGTGTTTTATCTGGAAACATGTTTATCTGGGAAGTGTTTTGTCTGGAAACACGTTTAGCTGAGAAGTGTTTTGAATGTAAACATGTTTAGACCATAAAGGTTCATGAAGAAACATGTTTATCATTTTAGTGTGGGAAGCCATTACTTCATTCAGCCTAATTTAACTAATTTTCCGGACTGTCAAATCTTATGATAGATCTCAAGATCAGGTTTCCATACCTAGCTTTAAAAACAAAATTACAACATATAAAACAAAGGAATCTATCTATGTTATCATGTATTTCTAGTTAATCAAAGAACACAATCAAACATAAATTCATATCAAAATACATGTACAAAATATTGTCAATGAACTCTACCACTTCTAAATCCATTCCAACAAAACAATTTGAAACTGTCACATTTTCATTTTACTGGACTGAACTTCTCCTTTCGTAGTACCAACTGCTGGTCACTGGCCTGGAATAAGAAAAAAATTGATAAGCTACTATTAAGTAGAATAAATTTTAAAATATAAGTGTAAGAACTACATCACCTAAAAGTAAAAGCAGGATTTATGATCAGATAACTGTTTAGACCAAAGTATTATAAAAGCATAAATTTACTGAGTGATGTATCAATTGATATAAGACTTCTGTTCATGCTTAATATTACTATAATTTGTTCGAATATTGGCATTTCAAAAATCAAATACACTTCTGATTCTTACCTGGCAACAGATTTGTCACTGTTCTTATCTCCTCTTGTAGCTTGCCAAGACAGATGATGATTTCCTCTGCACTTTTCTATCAATCTAAAATTAAACAAGAAGTAATTGTAACAGGATGCTGTTACGAAGTCTCCCAAACAAAGCTCCCATAACTCGCCATTCATATGGTCCCATGTTCATTTGATTTGATTTTTTGTCCCATACAAGAATATATATGGCTTACGAGTAGGGATCTCCACCATTTACAAGTATTCAAACAGGAGGGGGTGGTGATGACCCCCAGGGAATTCACCTACATTTCATTTCATTTGTTTTATTGTCCCCTACAAGAATGTATATGGTTTAAGGGTGGGGATCTGGACCGTTTACAAGATAATAGCACATTCACAAATTGAACGGGGTGGGGCAACCCCCAGGAACTTCCCTTTAATTTCATTTGATTAGCTTTATTGTCCCATACAAGAATATATATGGTTTAGGGGTGGGGATGTTGACCGTTTACAAATTTTCAAACAAGAGGGGGTGGGGTGACCCCCTAGGGACTTCCCTCTTATTTCATTTCATTTGTTTTATTGTCCCCTACAAGAATATACATGGTTTAGGGGTGGGGATGTTGACCGTTTACAAGTTTTCAACCAAGAGGGGGTGGGGTGACCCCCTACGGAATTCCCTTTTATTTCATTTCATTTGTTTTATTGTCCCCTACAATATATATGGTTTAGGGGTGGGGATGTTGACCGTTTACAAGTTTTCAAATAAGAGGGGGTGGGATGACCCCCTAAAAACTTCCCTTTAATTTCATTTCATTTGTTTTATTGTCCCCTACAAGAATATATATGGTTTAGGGGTGGGGATGTTGACCGTTTACAAGTTTTCAAACAAGAGGGGGTGGGGATGACCCCCTAGGGACTTCCCTTTAATTTCATTTCATTTGTTTTATTGTCCCCTACAAGAATATATGTAGTTTAGGGGTGGGGATCTGGACCGTTTACAAGATAATAGCACATTCTCAAATTGACTGGGGTGGGGATGACCCCCTGGGACCTCCCATTAATTTCATTTGATTTGTTTTATCATCCCATTCAAGAATATATATGGTTTAGGGGTAGGGATATGGACCGTTTACAAAATATAAGCATATTCTCAAATTGAAGGGGGTGGGGATGAACTCCCAGGGACTCCCCCTATATTTCATGTGATTTGTTTTATTGTCCTATAATCAATTCTGAAGACTGCATGTATCTATCACTTACAGTTTTTAAGTTATATTCATTTGAAAATTTTAGAAAATAAAATCCCATAGGGTTCTATAGTAAACCCCTTCCTCCTTTCTACCCCCCAAAATACCCCTTAACAGACCCCAATGCACAAACGAAAGATTGATGGCTCACCTAGACATATTAGTCTACCATTTTATGAAATTCTAAGTCAATCTGACAAGCGGTTTTTGAGAAACGCTGCGGACAAGTTCATTTTTTAAAGTGGCGGAAGCGGAAGAGGAAGAGGAAGAGGAAGAAGAATAATAAAAATAATAAGAACTGAGCAAAAACAATAAGTCTCCAAACTTTGTTTGGGAGACTTAATAACACATGAAAATAAAATAATAAGAAAAGCAAAACCTCTTTTATCTATTAAATTAAACGAGCATAATTCTTATATTTTGAAGTGCTGATTCTCCATCTCGGAAGTGCTCATGAAAAGAACGAACTCGAAATGACGCTGGATTTGCAAATGATGCACCCCATCCTGGTGATTCCGCTACCTTTCCTTTTTGTATTATATAATCTGACGAGAAGTACCGAACAAACAAAAATTAGCCTCACCAACTCCTTTTCCAAGCACATTAATCAAATATAAGCGAAAACTTGCATGATAGAACATTAAACAACTCTTAATATCTTTACACAATATAGTTTGAACACTTAAAGCTCCTACAAGAACTTCAAGGTTTCGTGAGATGGTACCCCACCCCTTTTTTCTCCTGCATTGGCTATACGGTAGTGTTCTTGTAAATTATGCTTATAATTGTCAATAATCATTTACAATCGGAAGTAAAAATTAAAAGACAGTATAATCATAACTCCTTACCTTTCTGAAACAGTCAAGTTTATGGTCAGCAGAAAACAGCGTGGCCTTTGACTTCGGTTCTTTGTTTTGTCCTCCCGCTCAAAAATTATCACGTGATATGAATGTCGTCTTCGGCCTAAATGTGTTGTAATTCTAAACGTGTTTAGGAAAGTGTCTAAATATTCAAAGTGCTTAGAATCTAAACACGTTTAGCTTCATATTCTTGACGAATAGCTAAACATGTTTAACACAGCAACACAGCAACACGTTTATTGCGAATTGCTAAGAGCCAAAACATGTTTATTGCGAAGTGCTGAGAGCCAAAACATGTTTATTTTTTTATGTTCAGAAATTAAACACTTTCCTAAGCACATAAGTCTTAGAACACGTTTAAATTCTAAGCACAATTTTTACAGTGTAGGGAAATTATCTGCATTGGTACATAAGAATCCGTGCTCCTTATTACAATATCCAACCTTCTCTCCACTACTGTAATATGGGATGTTATTTTCACTGTCTACAGCACATTCCACTTTAGTAACATTCCCTTCATAACAGAATCTCTTCAATTCTTCTTGGCTCATAAATTCATGATCAGATACTCCAATATCTGGTTTGTCTCTGTTTATCCATGGGCTCCACTTACTCACAACACATCTCTGTTGGGTAGGTGTTGGTGTTGTTCCTAATGTTGGTTCCATTGTGGTAACAGTAACTCCTTGTTTTGGTGTTGGTTTTTCTATCAATCGATATGTAATTCAAAGTTGTTTAAAAGTGCACACATGTTTTGTACTGCTCTTTTTCAATAATATTAGCTTGTAATTCGAACATTTTTAAGTAAGTATGTAAACAATAACTTTAACAAGGACTTGATCAAAAAGTGTTATTTCCAACTTATAAGCATTAATATTTTAAACTAGCGTGAATTTTATCTTAATGCAGTAATCATTATTAAGGCTACTACAACATGAAATAAGAATATACCCATTCAAGATTATAAAAAGACATGCTTACAAAAACTGTGGATGGCACACATTCTCTGGGAAAATTGGATTAAATATTATAATCTATTATTACAGGAAAATAGTAAATGTTGTAAGAAATATTTGCTTATAAAATCTTTTAACATTTTTGATGCAATCAAAAACAAAAGTTTCAAAAAAACATACCTGTAGAAATTGGAACTGGAGAATGTGTTGTCTTAGGTTTAGGAGTTGCTACAATAATATGAATATAAGGAGATGTCAGATACATATACATATTCATGTGTTAATATTGGATTGATATTTTTTATCATAAAACAAGACTTTGTCCATAGTTCACGGATGCCCCACTCGCACTATCATTTTCTATGTTCAGTGGACCGTGAAATTGGGCTCAAAACTTTAATTTGGAATCAAAATTAGAAAAATCATATCATAGGGAACATGTGTACTAAGTTTCAAGTTGATGTAACTTTAACTTCATCAAAAACTACCTTGACCAAAAACTTTAACCTGAACGTCGCACTATCATTTTCTATGTTCAGTGGACCATGAAATTGGGGTCAAAACTATAATTTGGCATTAAAATTAGAAAGATCATATCATGGGGAACATGTGTACTAAGTTTCAAGTTGGTTGGACTTCAACTTCTTAAAAAACTACCTTGACCAAAAACTTTAACCTGAAGCGAACGGACGGACGCACAGACGGACGCACAGACGAACGGAGGCACAGATCAGAAAACATAAGGCCCCTCTACTATCGTAGGTGGGGCATAAAAACACGTAAAAAACAAATATAAATATACAGACTCACTGATTGAAACAATCATATTAATACTACTTCTGAACTATATAAAATATCACAACAAAGAGCACCACAATGTCCAAAAGAATGTTACCATGTGACCAAACGCTCAAATAAGGACTTACAAGCAGGACTTATTCATAGAATGTATTATGCTTTAAGACCGGGTGTTGGATGGGGTCCAATCATGAAATTCCAAGTTTATTTTTGCCTAATCCCAATTTCCCTGACCTTATTTCCAGTATCCCCAAATCCCAATAAAATAACAAATGCTTTTTGGGCACAATACATTATAATCAATGATTGTATACTGTTTAAAGCAATCAGTCAGTCTGTTTGTGCAGATTCCCTGTATCTTATTAATATAATCTAGTCAGTAGTGAGCTTAGTTTAAATCAGATTATATACACATGGAGACTGTGACATTCCAAAACTTAAAACTCACATAAAAGAGTTAACTAGTTTGAGCTCAATAAAAGAGGGTAAGATGTTCTTCGTCAGTTACTTAGAGTATGATCTTTGAGAGTATGATAGTTCATTGTATACATAATCACTCTTCTTTACTCTGCAACTTATTTTTGTGCTAGTATGAAGCCAGGATATGGGGTCAAATAGTTGTGCTTATAACATGTATAATGTTTATTTCTTCTTCAGAGGATTCCAGACTTTAAACCATAGAACAAACAAGTCAATGTGCAAATATATACAAGTGGTTTTAAATAAAACATAAGCCGTCATACAAATAAACACGGGTACAAAAGGAACAATCACAAACAGAACACTGAGCACTAAAATATTTGCATGATAAAGTGAAAGATATCTGATCCCCCCCCGGTAATTTTTCAGAATTTAGTATCTTACAAACAGCTCAAACTAAAAGTGATAGTCATTTTCTAAACAGGACTTTAAGTAACATGCATCATTCTTATAGCAAGTTAAAAACAGTTTTGAGATTCTTTTTACTTTAATGTAGTATTGTATATATATTTTTCTGTCTTTGTGATTTAAATTTCAAGATAAAGATTACAACTTAAAACATTATTTCTTACCAAGACAAACTTCATTGCATTCATATCGTACACGATAATCACTGCATGGGAATGGATCATTCAAAGAAGCATCACAGTTAAACCCTTCATCCAATGTACATGTGACCATTTCTCCACTAGCTGAGAAGTCTATACCATCAAGTGTTGTACATTCAATTTTGCTTATTTTGCCAGTAGCACAGAATTTTGTAATTTCTTTTGGATGCATAAATTCTGATTCTCCAACTGAATTTGGCTTATGGTTGTTTATCCATTCAGACCAGAATGTTCTGTTTTCACATGGTCTTGGTGAGGCTGTGGGTGTAGCCTGCTGGTTTACACCTGGAGTTGGTGTTAGTAGATTGGTTGGTGCAACTGTTAACATTAAAGAACATGTCAGATGTGGATTAACAAAAAAAAGTTTTTTAAAGCATTTTTATATGTGTTCTACATTTGTATCAATTTCAAGTGCACTTCATGTCAGACTGTAAATACAAAATAAATTTTAATTGTGGTAATTTTTTCTCTTTTTTCAATGATATATATAATCTTTTTCCAACATCCTGGCACTTATATTTTTAACAGTATAATACATGGAAGAACTTTTTTATTTCACCTTTATACAGTAAACAATATATCTTTGTTCATAATAGAATAATGTATTGTTAAATAATTCTTATATTACTCTTTAGTGAGTGCGAATTACTTTAAATTCAATACTAAATGAATATATATTAAATCATTGTGAATCTTCAACAAAAAGACACCAACAGAAGAATAATGCTATTTTATGAGTACACTAGCTACATTTATTCCAGCATAAATTAATTACAAGATATTTATATTGCAATCATTATACACTTATGAATAGACCACATACTTTGCTGAATATACAGTGGAAAATATTGACATTAGGAAAACAGGTGCAAACATAATGCAGCGGGTTTAAACATTTTAAATTATGTAAATATATTTGATGCAATATAACTTTTCATTGATGTGATGTAAAAAAACACCTATATTTGGTGTAATTATGTATTTATTAGTGGAGGTTGTGAATGTATGTTCCCTATCATATGATAAATACATGGGAAATGTGTCCATTGAACACAAATTATGATCCCCTGCATTTGACATTGATAATAAAGGGAATTCAAGAGCAGTAAAAGTGATGCTACCAAGTTTTGTGTTTGAGCTAAGTTTTATAGTAATACGCCTTGTGTATAAATAATTTCAATAACATTTTGATAAGGCAAACTAAAGATTAAGAACAGAAATTTGTCCATTTGTAGAGGGGTATATATAACCTTAGAACAGTAAAAGGAGAGTGGTAAAAGGAGTACCTTCATGACGAATTACGGTAAAAATTCTTGCCAAATGACGTTAACGGTAATTTTTGGTGCATGACGCTAAAATATGCACTTTCTTTTAGACGTTAAAAAAATGGAATGATTTTGACGAATCACTTTTATTTTTTTCCAAAAATAACGGTAACAATAATTATTTGAGACCTCTGACGAATTACAATGGAAATTTTGACGAATCATGGTAAAATTCTAATCAATTTAACCCTAACGGTAGTTGAAAATGACCACTTGACGCCTGATGGTAAAGGGCATTACTAATCTCTATAAGAGACGCCACATAAATTCAAACTTGATCTGTGTTTTGTGGTAATAAGCATTGTGTATAAGTTTCATAACATTCGGTTGATGCAAACTAAATCTAAGAACCTCAATTTTGTCACATTTTTTGACACGGTTAGATGTACAAACGGATGTACAGACAGACAAGGGTAAAACTTATTTTCCCACTTTGCTACAGCAGGGGCATTATGGACGTTAAGCAACCAACAATCAATCAGGCATATGGTAAAATTTATCTAAGTACCTATTAGGATTTTTTTTTAAATATTTTATTGCAATTGTAAGGCTTGGTTAATGTTTTTGTGTATAATTAGCATCTACCACTCCTCAAATAACTACAAGTAATACTAAGTAATATCTTTGAAGAAAATTAAGACTCAATATTAACTATAACCAGATGTTCCGCAGGGCGCAGCTCTATACGACCGCAGAGGTTGAACCCTGAACGGTTGGGGCAAGTATGGACACAACATTCAAGCTGGATTCAGCTCTAAATTTGGATTGTGATTAAATAGTTGACACAGCATAGGTTTCTGACACAGAATGAATGTGGTCTAATAAACATAAAATTTGTGTTTTGCCTTTGAGCAATTCACTATGCTATTGAATATTAATCCTCTCAAAAAAATGTTTGAAGAAATTTTCTTTTTATTTATGAAATCTGAAATGAGAAAAATTGAACACCACCCCCCCCCCCCAAATTTTTTTTTCACATCCCCTTTTCCCTTATTCTAAAACTGATCCCATTCAAATTTCTAATGGAGTTGGCAACAATAACTACTCATTTAAATACATCATAAAATATTAAAATGTAAAAAAAGTGCTTGTTATCACTGAATGGTAAAGATTGTTTTAATTTATCAGTTGGTAGTAAAAGTGCATATACATTGTATATTGTATAAAACAATGATTTAAGTTGATTCAACAACTATTATGGACAAAGAAAGATAACTCCAATTGAAAATTACTTGCTATTGCGCAATATTGTGCAATTAGATATTTCTTGCTATTGCGCAATACTGTGCAATTGAAAATACTTGCTATTGCACAATACTGTGCAATTGAAGATTTCTGCTATTGCGCAATACTGTGCAATTGAAAATTTCTTGTTATTGCACATTACTGTGCAATTGAAGATTTCTTGCTATTGCCGAATGCTGTGCAATTGAAAATTTCTTGCTATTGCAAAATACTTAATATAATAATTTTGGATCCTTATTTGGACCAACTTGAAAACTGGGCCCATAATCAAATCTAAGTACATGTTTAGATTCAGCATATCAAAGAAGCCCAAGAATTCAATTTTTGTTAAAATCAAACTTAGTTTAATTTTGGACCCTTTAGACTTTAATGTAGACCAATTTGAAAACGGGACCAAAAATTAAGAATCTACATTCACAGTAAGATTTGGCATATCAAAGAACCCCAATTATTCAATTTTTTATGAAATCAAAACAAAGTTTAGTTTTGGACCCCGATTTGGACCAACTTGAAAACTGGGCCAATAATCAAAAATCTAAGAACATTTTTAGATTCAGCATATCAAAGAACCCCAAGGATTCAATTTTTGTTAAAATCAAACTAAGTTTAATTTTGGACCATTTGGACCTTTATGTAGACCAATATGAAAACGGGACCAAAAATTAAGAATCTACATACACATACCTGTCAACCTGTGACAATGAAAATGCAGGTCATGACTTGCATTGAAGAATCAAATCTCAGGTCATAACGCGTACAAACTTTTTCGAGTTGAATTTTAGTATTTCTGGTACATTTTCTTATAATGTATATCAAAGATACCAAAAAATCAATGCATGTTAACTTGGTTAAGTCATTTTAAATCTTATTTATTATTATTTCATTGCACTTTTTAAGATTTTTATAAATTTGTGTAACAGTCTTATGTTCTTTACTTTTTGTGATCATTAAATATTAGAATTTAGTTTTCAAACGTAATTTTAAAATGTTTGAGATTACTGGCAATGTATCCTTAAAACATTCCATCATCAAATTGAGAAGGAAATTAGACTACGATAAAATATAGTAATACAGTTAAAGAAAGTATAAATGTAAAAAATAATTTTCAACTTTTTAAAAAAAAATTGTATAAAGGTATAAAAATAATGAAAAGTTATTTTTCAATATGTATTTGAATTTTATATTTTTATGATTTAATCTTTTTCACCCATAAAACGTAAATATAAGGAATAATTTTGAATGGTGACAAATAAGGGGAAGTAACTCTTAGTTGAACTATGTTTGTTAAATTTATTTACGACCTAAAGCTAAGGCAATTGGTGTTAATTAATAGTGTGTTTGACACCAAAGCTGTCAAGTGAAGCCATGCACTTAATGGGTCACTTAATTTGACAGTTTACATAGCTAGATGCTAATTACGAATTTGCCGGTATTTCAAAGGAATATTACTTGTGAAATCAATCTCAAGGCTAAGAAATACGGGTGAAATCGGGTCATTTTCGGAATGCCCGGGTTATTTCAATGACCCGGCGGGTGTCCCGGGTGATCCCTCAGAATTGTGAAAATCTCGGGTCACACCCGCAGAATACGGGTCAGTTGACAGGTATGCATACACAGTTAGATTCGGCATATCAAAAAACCCCAATTATTCAATTTTTGATGAAATCGAACAAAGTTTAATTTTGGACCCTTTGGGCCCCTTATTCCTAAACTGTTGGGACCAAAACTCCCAAAATCAAACCCAACCTTCCTTTAGTGGTCATAAACCTTGTGTTTAAATTTCATAGATTTCTATTTACTTATACTAAAGTTATGGTGCCAAAACCAAGAATAATGCTTACTTGGGTCCCTTTTTGGCCCCTAATTCCTAAACTGTTCAGACCTCAACTCCCAAAATCAATCCCCAACCTTCCTTTTGTGGTCATAAACCTTGTGTATAAATTTCATTGTTTCTATTTACTTATACTAAAGTTATTGTGCGAAAACCAGGAAAAATGTTTATTTGGGCCCCTTGTTGGCCCCTAATTCCTAAACTGTTGGGATCTCTAAATCAATCCCAACCTTCCTTTTGTGTTAATAAACCTTGTGTTTAAATTTCATTGATTTCTATTTACTTATACTAAAGTTATTGTGCGAAAACCAAGAATAATGCTTACTTGGGTCCCTTTTTGGCCCCCAATTCCTGAACTGTTCAGACCTCAACTCCCAAAATCAATCACAACCTTCCTTTTGTGGTCATAAACCTTGTGTATAAATTTCATTGATTTCTATTTACTTATACTAAAGTTATTGTGCGAAAACCAGGAAAAATGCTTATTTGGGCCCCTTTTTGGCCCCTAATTCCTAAACTGTTGGGATCTCAACTCCCAAAATCAATCCCAACCTTCCTTTTGTGTTCATAAACCTTGTGTTTAAATTTCATTGATTTCTATTTACTTATACTAAAGTTATAGTGCGAAAACCAAGAATAACGCTTATTTGGGCCCTTTTTGGCCCCTAATTCCTAAACTGTTGGGACCAAAACTTCCAAAATCAATCCCAACCTTCCTTTTGTGGTCATAAACCTTGTGTTTAAATTTCATAGATTTCTATTTACTTAAACTAAAGTTATAGTGCAAAAACTAAAAGTCTTCGGACTACGACGACGACAACGCAGACGACGACGCCAACGTGATACCAATAAACAAATATATTTTCAATTTTTGCGGTCGTATAAAAAGTTCTATTAACTAGAGGCTCTTAAGAGCCTGCGTCGCTCAACTTGGTCTATGTGCTTATTAAACAAAGGACACAGATGGATTCATGACAAAATTGTGTTTTGGTGATGGTGATGTGTTTTAGATCTTACTTTACTGAACATGCTTGCTACTTACAATTTTTTTCTATCCATATTAAACTTGGCCCTTTCGTTACAGAGGGAAATATTTTGTAAAAATGAAAATTATTAAAGGGCAATAACTCCTTAAGGGGTCAACTGACCATTTTGGTCATTCTAACTTATTTGTAGATCTTACTTTGCTAAACATTACTGCTGTTTACAGTTTATCTATATCTATAATAGTATTCAAGATAATAACCAACAAGAATGTGTCCCAAGTACACAGATGCCCACTATGCACTGTTATATCTTTTTGTAGTTAAGTTTACATTAAAACCAGATGATGACTGGCCATGTTTAGTTAAATGTGGCCCAATTGTTACAGAGGAGAAGATTATAGTAAAAGATAACAAAAATTAATGATAAATTGGTAAAAAATGACTATAAAGGGCAATATGACAATTTTGGTCATGATGACTTATTTGTAGATCTTACTTTGCTGAACATTATTGCTGTTTACAGTTTATCACTATCTATAAAAATATTCAGGATAATAACCAAAAACGGCAAAATTTCCTTAAAATTACCAATTAAGGGACAGCAACCCAACAACAGGTTGTTCGATTCAACAGAAAATTTCAGGGTAGATAGATCTTGACTTGATAAACAAATTCACCTCTTTTCAGATTTGCTCTAAATGCTTTGGTTTCAGAGATATAAGCCAAAATCTACATTTTACCCCTATGTTCTATTTTTAGCCATAGCAGCCATCTTTGTTGGTTGGCCGGGTCATCGAACACATTTTTTCAACTAGATACTCCAATGATGATTGTGGCCAAGTTTGGTCAAAGTTGGCCCAGTAGTTTCAGAGGAGAAGATTTTTGTAAAAGTTTACGGATGAGAAAACTCACTTGGCCCTGTGGGCCAGGTGAGCTAAAAAGGCATTTCACTCAATAATTTATTCATTTTGTTATTATAAAATTACTCAAGGATAATTTACTATAAAATATAATGTCAAGGTTGATATAACTTCAAGGTGCAGTATAAAACATAGAAATGAAAGGGACATTCAAACTCAAGTAGAACCAAACTGATAAACAACACTAAAGAAAACTGAGAAACACAAACCTTGTTTGAATTGTTTTACATTTTTAATTTCAGTGCCTTTTAAAGCTGACAATGTTGTATGGTCTTTGCTCATTGCTGAAGGTGGTGACCAATAGTTGTTAATTTCTGTGTTATTTGGTCTCTTGTGGAGAGTTGTCTCATGGCAACCATACTACATCTCTTTTTTCTAAATATATCCTTCATGATCTGTACGTAAAACAGATATACCATAAAGGTCAATCAACTTGTGGTCAGGTAGTGTCAACCAAATCTTTGAGTGGATGATTCAACTTAACCACTTGGAACTCTTGGTTTTAAATAGCTTCCTTGTCAGCAACAACCCTCTATCAAGGAAATCAGGATAGGGAATGATGCTCATGAATATCTCTTTTGTTGTAAATCTTTATTCTTAATCGACCTTAATTGTCAATTTCAAGATGTAGTCAAGAAATGGGGAGGCAGACTTAACTGTATCTGTTGCATTCTTTTTTTTGAGTTTGATAAGATAGATGTGTTCAAGATAATACCTAAACTTTCAATTATCTAGGTTAAGTCAGCATCATAGCAATAAATGAAAAAGTCAGCAAGAAGAGAGACACAGCTGGTTCCCATTAGATTGCAGAGTTTGGTGAGGATCATGTCTTCCAAATGTAACAGATATGTTGTCATCAAGAAATCAAGCATCTTGGTAATGTCAGTTTCAGGGAATTTTAAGTTTGAATCAGAGTAAGTTTTACAAAGTACAATGTATCCCTCCCTTACACAGATACTCATATCTACCTTGGCCATTCTTTTTTATGAAACACTGCAGGACCAATTCTTAAAATTTGTATTTTAGTTTGAAATGGAGAAAACTTAATTGTGTAAAGAAAAGAAAGGTCAAATGCTTTAAAACTGTTACAAGATGAAAGATATTTGGATAATGTTTGTACTTTAACTGATCTTCGAATTTTTTAGTAATTACATAATTTTTATATAGTAAACAAGATGTCTCCTTACCAGTTGGGCACTCATCACAGAAAACTCTTATCTCATAATCATTACACTGGTGGTCATCCTGGGCATCGTTTCTACACAGCAGTCCTCCAACAGTACTTAAATCACACTGGACACCTGTCTCTCCAATCTTATCATGTGACATTTTAGTAGCCATATCTCGACATTCTATAGCACCCATGTTTTTCTTGTCACAGGAATGTACCAGCTGGTTCAAGTTGTAGATAGTTTCATATTCTCCTACTTTATCAGGTGTACCAGTGTTTACCCATGGTGTCCAGTACATACAGGACAGAGGATTGGGTGTCTCTGTACTCATTGTATCAGGTCCTTGTGTTGTTCTTATATTTGGCTTAGGTGAAGGTGATTGACACCCAAGAAGGTTAAATCTTAAGCCTATTAAATTATGCCATTCTAATGGATATACTCTACAAACAGAAAACATTGAAAAGGTTAACAAAAGTTTATGATCTGACTGTCTTCCCATGAACAAGAACTAGTAATGCTCATCTGTGTATATATGTATTCTCCCTGTTTCTGTTGTCTTTTAACCATTATTCTTAATGATTTATCTATGACAATTTAGGAGTATGTAATAAATACAAAGTGTGGAATCGAGAATATCAGTCTCTGTAATATATATAGGTCTGACTGCTCCAGAGTGGTGACCTTTTAAATGAGATTTCAAAAAAAGTTTAGATTTCCAAATCTCACTTAGGGCTGCAATCAAGGTGTTTAATGTTTTAGTGTTTTCAGTCGGTAAAGTTTATATTGTTCATGCGAGCAAATAAAAAATAAAAAGTGACAGATTCTGGCACTGAAGTTTGTAGAAAGTATCTGAAATATTTTATTTTTTTATTTTTTCTCTCTGAAATAGTTAATATTCATGAAGAAATAAGTTGTTGATACAGATTTCAATGGAAACTGAAAGTAGTGAAACTTTTGAAATTCACCTCATATTGCATTTTATTGGGTGATCTTTGTTGCAAACAGGTTCCAAATCTCATTTTACCCTCCATACTAAACAAATATATTTTGCTTTATGAATATATATGATTTTTTAAAACTAGAAGCTCTAAAGAGTCTGTACCTGGATTTACTGATGTTTTGGAAACCATGTAAAATAAGGTTAAAATCATAATAAATAGTATTAGATACGGTACCCCAAAAATGATTAAGATCAATTTTGGTTTAATTTGGCCCAGTAGTTTAATTAAAAGTAGGTAGTGATCTGGTCATCCCCGTGTTAGTCTTACAATAATTACTGAAGATCCCTCATCAATATTTAAGTTAGTGGTCGAGTTGTGACCATTTGGAATTGTTTTATAACAATATTCCCATACACTTCTATATAGTAAACCCCTATGTTCTATTTTTAGCCATGATAGCCATGTTGGTTGGATGGCATGTTATTAATTTTTCAATTAGGATAAATTAATATAAATTGTGGCTAACTTTAATCTATTTGGCCCAGTAGTTTAAGTGAAGAACACAAATATTTACAACTAGAGGCTCTAAAGAGCCTGTGTTGCTCACCTTGGTCTATGTGCATATTAAACAAAGGACACAGATGGATTCATGACACAATGTGTTTTGGTGATGGTGATGTGTTTGTAGATCTTACTTTTACTGAACATGCTTGCTACTTACAATTTTCTCTATCCATATAGACTTGGCCCTTTAGATACAGAGGAAAATATTTTGTAAAAGTTTGAAAATTGTTAAAAATTGACTATAAAGGGCAATAACTCCTTAAGGGGTCAACTGACCATTGTGGTCATGTTGACTTATTATTAGATCTTACTTTGCTGAACATTATTGATGTTTACAGTTTGTCTCTATATATAATAGAATTCAAGATAATAACCAAAAACCGAAAATTTCTTTAAAAATTACCAATTAGGGGGCAGCAACCCAACAAACAGTTGTCCAATTCATCTGAAAATTTCATAGCAGATAGATCCTGACTTGATAAACAAATTTACCAATGTCAGATTTGCTCTAAATGCTTTGGTTTCAGAGTTATAAGCCAAAATCTACATTTTACCCCTATGTTCTATTTTTTGCCATGGCGGCCATCTTGGTTGGTTGGCCGGGTCACCAAACACAGTTTTTAAATAAGATACCCCAATGATGATTGTGGCCAAGTTTGGTTAAATTTGGCCGAGTAGTTTCAGAGGAGAAGATTTTTGTAAAAGTTAATGACGACCCCAGACGAGGTCGCTGGATGCCAAGTGATGAGAAAAGCTCAATTGGCCCTTTGGGTCAGGTGAGCTAAAAGGTACCTTAAAAAAATTGCTTGCTTCTTTTGAAGGCTGATTGTGACCTTAAATGAACGGTGACACCATTTTTTTATTTTATTTTTCTATTAAGTATATAACATGTATAATAAAATTCATTTATAGAAAAAAATAGCAAACCCTATATTTAAATTTTTTTTTTTACACCTGTTAAACGTTTTGTTAGGTACCAATAAGCATGTTATGACTTGAAACACCATGTTTTACAGTATATTAGGAACTTGTGTCAAGTTTGCAGAAGCTGGTACTTAAAATACAACTTACCTAACAAATCTTGCAACAACTTTTGGAAACAAATGCTGGATTGGTGTAAACTGATCCTTGTTTCCAGTGAAAACCATTGGAGCTTTATCTACAGGTGATTTAGGCACAGGAATAAAGTTTTCTCCATCTGTACTGTAATACACTGCATACTTTGTAACCCAGTTAGGTTTTTCAGACTGACCTTGAGTAATTATACCTGTTATTTCATAAGGAGCCAACAGGTCGACTTGAATCCATTGTTTCTTGTTGCTCTCACTAAAAAAAAATTGTTGGTATCTTTTTAATATTTTGGACAAGAATATCATACATTAAAAAAAAAATATCATACATTACTTAAACCATTACTGAGATCCAAATAAGATGTGTATTTGTGTACTTAAAAAAAAAACCTATTCAATTATCCTTCTTAGCTTTAAAAAAAACCCAATTCATTCAATTATTTATTGAAACTATGCATTCCCAATCCTATTAGCAGCTGTCAAGTGCATTATTTACCCTAAATAAAGAATAACTTTTGTGTAGTTTATGAATCTGTTTTTTTAAATTTAAAGAAATCTTATTTTGTTTTAAAATAAAGGACCAATCAAAAATCACTGGTAACTACTCAAGTATTCCCACTCTCTTACATTAACTCCATAGTAAGCGAGGTGAAGTCAGGTCGAGAAGTTACAAATGGTGGCAGCACGGGGTACTCAATGTCTGAATCTATAAATTGTTAAATTTGTTCCTTGCTAAATAATTTTGTATCCTGATAAACAATCAGCACCAGTTCATTTAACACGGAATAGAAGAGGTAGATAAAACACCTTTTGTGCAAAAGACTCAAGTTTATTAAAATATCTCAAATCTGACATATATTCCGAATAATAGAGAAATGTCACAGATGTTATTGATTCACTCGTGGAGAAAGAGACAATTCTGTGTGCAATGACACTGGATATTGAAGAGGGGCCCTCATTAAACAACCATCCATCATCATAATCAGAATCATATATTTATAGTGACTCAGTTTTGCTTCTTACATAGAAAATATTTTGGTTTATGATACTAAATTTGGGTAAAATAAAACTGTCCATGAATCGATGCTAAAAAAATTTAACACATTTACAGAACTAAAATAGTAATGCACATGACAATGAATCAATTTTTACCCAAACAGAGTAAATGTCTCAATTTTAAAACCATGATAAACAAGAATGTGTCCAAAGTACACGGATGCCCCACTCGCACTATCATTTTCCATGTTCAATTGACAGTGAAAATGGGTAAAAAATATAATTAGGCATTAAAATTAAAAAGATCATATCATAGGGAACATTTGTACTAAGTTTAAAGTTGATTGGACTTCAACTTCATCAAAAACTACCTTGACCAAAAACTTTAACCTGAAACTCGCACTTTCATTTTCTATGTTCAATGGACCGTGAATTAGGGGTCAAAAGTTTAATTTGTCTTATATTAGAAAGATCATATCATAAGGAACATATGTACTAAGTTTCAAGTTGATTGGACTTCAGCTTCATCAAAAACTACCTTGACCAAAAACTTTAACCTGAGGCGGGACAGACGGACGAACGAACAGACGGACAGACAGACAGACGGACGAACGGACGGACGAACGGACGGACGAACGGACGCACAGACCAGAAAACATAATGCCCCTCTACTATCGTAGGTGGGGCATAAAAAAAACCCAATACATTCAGGAATAATGAAGTGAAAAACCCAATTCAATATGTGCCTGAGGGGTGAACTTTAACTGATGATACAAAGTAAAAAACTATTCCACTAAATACATAACAAGAGGCTGTCACAATGACAGCAAACCGGATTTATTAACATTTATTTGTGTCCTGGCAATATCACAAGAACCATTACTGATGAATGGTGAAAGTGAAAATTGTCAATATCAAATTTGACCTCCATTTTGTCATCAGTATCAACATATTAAAATTTGAAAAGCTTAGATTGAATGGTTCATGAGTAAATGCAATGAAGTGAATGGAAACGCCATTTTAGGATCTTTCAAGAACCATAACTCCTGAACGGTAAAAGTCAAAATCGTCATTATTGAACTTGACCTCTATTTTGTCATCAGTAACAACATATAAAAATTTCAAAAGCTTTGGTTGAATGGTTCATGAGAAAATGCACGGACACGACTGGAAACACCATTTTTCAATCTTTCAAGAACCATAACTCCTGAACGGTAAAAGTCAAAATCGTCATTATTGAACATGACCTCCATTTTGTCATCAGTAACAACATATTAAAATTTGGGAAACTTTGGTAGAAAAGTTCATGTGTAAATGCACGGACACGACTGGAAACTCCATTTTTCAATCTTTCAAGAACCATAACTCCTGAACGGTAAAAGTTAATTATTGAACTTAACCTTCATTTAGTTGTCAGTAACAACATATTAAATTTTATAAGCTTTGGTTGAACGGTTCATGAGTTAATGCATGGACAACATTTGATTGCTGCCCGCCCGCCCGGCCACTCGCCGTACATCCCCAAATCAATAACCGACATTTTTGTCACAAAAATCCGGTTAAAAATGAGGAGTAAAAACCCTAATTAGCAAATTCTTATCAGGAGCTCTGCCATTAGGACATTTTTATCTAATACATACATAAATTTGAATACAAAATAAATCTGCATGGAAATCTCTTTTTAAAACAACTATTACAACAATAAATAATAAAAATGTTACTGCACTGTACATAAATAATTTTTAAGTGAATTCTTGTGACAAAGACAAATTTATGTTTGATTGATGAAATCATTGTTGAATCATACTCAGAGAGTTACTGAAAGATACCAACAACTATTTCCTTATAATTTTTAGGAAATAAGAATAAATTATTTGATGCACACTGAAGAAATATTTCTCACATAAGATAAATTGAGCTACATGAGAACAATAAAAATAAACCAAGAGGCTCCGCAGGGCACAGCTTTATACGACCGCAGAAGTCGAACCCTGAGCAGTTGGGGCAAGTATGGACACAACATTTAAGCTTGATAAAGCTCTGAATTTGGATTGTGATTAAATAGTTGACACAACATAGGTTTCTGAAACAGAATGAATGTGGTCTAAGAACCTAAACTTAAAAACTTAAAAATTGGAAATTGGAAATTTACCTATTATGGTCCAATATCCAAAATCTAAATATATGGTTAGATTCTGCATATCATAGAACCCCAAGAATTCAATTTTTGATGAAATCAAATAATGTTCAATTTAAGACCCTTTAGACCTCAATATGGACCAATTTGAAAACAGGACAATACTGTGCAATTGAATATTTCTTGCTATTGCGCAAAACTGTGCAATTGAAATTTCTTGCTATTGCACAATATTGTGCAATTAGATAATTCTTGCTATTGCGCAATACTGTGCAATTGAAGATTTCTTGCTGTTGCACAATACTGTGCAATTGAAGATTTCTTGCTATTGTGCAATACTGTGCAATTGAAAATTTCTTGCTATTGCGCAATACTGTGCAATTAAAAATTTCTTGCTATTGCACAATACTTAATATAATAATTTTGGACCCCGATTTGGACCATCTTGAAAACTGGGCCCATAATCAAAAATCTAAGTACATGTTTAGATTTGGCTTATCAAAGAACCCCAATAATTCATTTTTTGATGAAATTAAACAAAGTTTAATTTTGGACCCTTTTGGTCCCTAATTCGTTAGGACCAAAACTCCCAAAATCAACCCAAACCTTCCTTTTGTGGTCATAAACCTTGTGTTAAAATTTCATAGATTTCTATTAACTTATACTAAAGTTATTGTGCAAAAACCAAGAAAAATGCTTATTTGGGACCTGTTTTTGGCCCCTTATTCCTAAACTGTTAGGACTAAGACTCCAAAAATCAATCCCAACCTTCCTTTTTTTGTCATAGACCTTATGTTAAAATTTCATAGATACTTGTTTACTTATACGAAAGTTATTGTGCGAAAACCAAGAAAAATGCTTATTTGGGCCCTTTTTGGCCCCTAATTCCTAAACTGTTGGGACCAAAGCAGGTCACTGATAAGGAAAAAAAAATATTTTGCCTTAAACCCCAAATTATGGCGGGAAAATGGTGAAAATGTACATTACTTGTGAGCTACAATTTGGTCCAGGAATGATTTTTCAAGTTTAAAAGATTTCTCTAAGAACATGTGTAGAAATTTCATCAATGTTTATTCATATTGCTATATGCATTGAGAGTTTTCTTTTTTTTTTAAATTTGAAAAAATCAATAAACTTAAACACATGTCAGATTGAGAATGAAAAGTAATATTGGATTGCAGACATTTTGTCTTACTAAAGAGGACAACAAAATAAAGATTTACATTTTAGTGGAAAAAATATATCAAAAGACAAACCTTGGCACCCAACCTCCAGTAAAGCTACCATCTTTCTCAGTGTAGATTCGTCCACGTTCCGCACCAGTGAAGTTTTTGAGTTTACTTGATGATGTAAGTTGAGAATCTGTTACTATAAACTTGTTAGACAATCCCATAGGAATCTCACACACTGACAAAAGAGTTTCAAATAAACAAACATTAACTGACATTATTTCAAAATTGTATAACATGTATAAGATGCATAACATATACAGAAATAAGAACCAATATGTAAAAACACTTCAGTGAATCAAGCATTGGGAAAAATCTTAATTGGCTCTAAAGCATTTAGTATCTAATTATCATCTCAGCAAATAAATAAATTGCAGAAATTATAAAAAGTTCATTAGAAATTTCTAATGAGATGCCAAAAATTAAATCCCTTAATAATATTTTGGTGTTTAAATATTGCTTCAAGAGGGGTACTGTGATGATGATGATATGGACATGTATGGTAGCTGAGGTTTATTTGTCATCAGGTAATGATTGAAGTTTTTAAACATATTGTGACTTTGGGTGACGGTAAAGGGGAGGAAATTCATTTTTCTAGACATTGTAAAACTGTTAGCATTTAGAAATTAATATTGATAATATAGCAATTTTAGGAATGAATGATGAAGTGGGAATGAAATGCAGAATAAAATTATATCTATATTAAAAGTATGATGAAATGAAGATTTTTAAAATCATTTTGCAGAATAAGATAATAATAAAGGATGAAATTGTGGCATGATTGTAAGTGGTTGTGATGTTATATAATTAGATTTGTGAATTTGTGGTCAAAATTGTTCTGACTGAAGTTGTATCAAAAGTTGATATAAATGCTGTGTGTTTTCAAGTAGATTATAATTAAATTGTGGTTTTAGTTATTTCCCTTTGAAAAGAATTGTCAATATGGAGGAAGTTTTAAAGCATAGGTGGGTAATGTTTAAATTATTATTGAAGTGGATTGATATATTTGAATGAAAATGCTGATAAACAAAATTCTCCTTACACGGTAAGATTAAACACATCAAAGAACCCCAATGTTTCAAGATTAATTAAACCCCATTGAAATGGACCAGATATAAGCCTTTCAAACAAAGTTTAATAAGCTGCTTTGCCAAGCTCAGCTGGATACAACCACACAGGTCCAACCCTGAACAGTTAGGGCAAACACGGACACAATGTTCAAGTTTGATACAGGTCTGAATTTGGTTGTAATTAAATATTTGACACATTATAGGTTTCTAACACAGAATAAATGTAGTCAAAGAACTTGAAACTTAGGTTACATGATTTTAATTTATATTCAATTGAAGATTTTTTGCTGTTGTGTAATATATACTGTACATGTGCTGTTGCACAATAATTAATAAATTTGTTTTCAGACTATGTACTAAGAATAAGCAAAATAAATTGTGACCCCCAATATTTCTTTGGAAAATTGACAATTTCTAAAATCTTGAGGAAAAAATCTGACCCCCCCATAAATGTTTGTTTACCCCCCTCCCAAAAAATTAATATTTGAAGATTTTCTTTTTTTTAATTTCTTAAATCTAGACTGGAAAAAGTTTATATAGAGATCCATACACTGAAACTTAAGTTATTGACATTGACTCCATGATAGCAGTATACGGTTGCAAATTTTTTTCGCAGTTGTATAAAAAATTGCTTGCTTTTACCCCTTTTTGGCTTCTCATTCATAAGCAAAATGACCATAACCTCTAAATGCAATCCAATTTTTTCTTTTGTGGTATGGAACCTTGTGGTACAATTTCATAGAAATTCACACACTTATACTTAAGTTATTGTCTGAAAACCAGATTTTTGGTGCCTATGGCCCCTTTAAGGCCAAAAATTCTTTTACGGTTAGAGCCAAAAGCAATCCAAACCTTCCCTTTGTAGTATGGAACATTGTGGTACAATTTCATAGTGAATCCTACACTTGTACAAAAGTTATCTTCTAGAAACAAAATGTCTTCTGAAAATGAAGAAAACTACATTGCCATTCCATCATATGGCCTCAAAAATAGCCGTCTTATAAAAAATAAAAACCCAACTTACCTTTGCACATACACTGAAGATCACAAAAGTAATAAATAGTGAGTCCAGGCACATGCCTCATATCTTTGAGCCTGTCTCATCCACCTTATTGATAATGGTTCTTTTTAAAACTAACCAAAACAAAATGAAAACTAAAGAATGTAATTACTTGTATCTATATGAGTTATACTGCTCAACTCATATACTGTATATGAAAATTCAGAAAGTATTGTGTGCATATATTATTGCGATTTTTGAAGAATGAACAAAAACAAAATCTGCATACAGACATATGCATCGAATGCAAGTTCTAATTATTGCAACACTGGCCTAGTCACATAATTCACATTAATCAAAACCTCGCAATAATTTCTGAATATACAGTAATTGTTAGAGGAAAAAAATCAAAAATGTTACCAGTGAAGTGAACTAAATTCATTTGGCCTGAATATAATATCTAAATATGCACATTTTATATTAAATCACTTACATGGTGCAGGTGTTGGTGTGAACTGTAATTGTCCAGAAGGTACGGCTGTGCTACCTGTACCAGTATTTTGTCCTAAAGTTGGTTTTCCTTGTTGGTCACTGCCTGGATGAGCTGTTGGAATTATTTGTAACCCAGTTCCTGGTTTTGGTGTAGGTATACCTTGTGGTGGAACCTTTGGTCTAGGTGTGTCAGGAGTACAGCCAATCACATTCCATCTGAGTGCAGGTGTGTCTGTGTAGGATTCTGTGGGATACAGTCGAATGAACTGAGCTGTAATGTTACGGTTGAAAAGATGTCTTACTGGGGTGACATTGTCCTTGTTACCATTGAATGTTTTAGCAGTTTTGTCCCCTGTTCTGTCACTGTATGGGATGAAATTGATGCCATCTATACTTGTGTAGATCTGGTATGTTTTGACCCAGTTCTGAGATTTTCCATCACCTTGTGTAACTACACCAGACAAAAGTTTAGGTTTGAGGAAGTCAATCTGTATCCAAGGTTTAGTATCTGTTTTGCTGTTAAAAAATAATCATTAGGCATTGTTTAATGAACTGGTATTTATGTTAATACAAAATTAAAAGATAAATTCAAAATGAAATAAATATTAGCACTGATGATCTTTTAAAAAACCAATACTGTAGCAATTGTCAAGATTAATCGTACCAAAGTATCTATAAGCTGTTTAAGATCATATCCATTTTCCATTTATTGACGTTAAAAAAATATTGTTTGAAATATAGTTCAAATTGTGCAAGAAACTTTATTTTAAAAATTTCTGTAACTCCCTAGAGTTATTAATGCTTTAACTTCAAATGAACAAACCAGAATGTTTGGACTCATCTTAAAAGAAATGAATAATCAGCACAACCTTTAACATGGCGATAATTCAAACAAATAAATTTTTTACCACTTCATCAATAAATAATAACATTACATTTGTGTTTCATTATAATATATTATTTGATTTGCTAAAAACATTCTGGAATAAACCTTCATTTCAAAATTTAAGATGACACAAGCTTCCATAGTAAAGTGCACAGGTAAATAAAGGAAAAACTAGATAGAAATCATGTTTTCATGATCCTAGCAAAAAATGCAATTGTAAGTATTCACTGTATTGAATGCTTCTTTGAGTAATTTTTTAATGGGTTGTCAAATCCTTGACCATGTGCACATTTATAGAATGTACTTCAGTCAATGCTTTTACAACCCGATAAATTTTCAAAGCATTCAATTTCTAAGTATTTAAAAGAATATTGATTAATTCTTCTAGAACAATTGTTAAAACCAAATTCTGCTAAAAAAAAAAAATTATGCAAAGTATTGAAAATAAATTGCTTTGCCTAGGGCAGCTGGATACAAAATGGCTAAAATTAATATAGTTTACCTTCAACAGCATTTAAGGTGGTACCCAACACCTTGACTAAAATTAATTTGGCTCGTTTAATTTTCATAAAATTTTGACAAAATATTTACTTTGACCCTCTGAAAAAAATATAAAAATTTCAAAAAAATTGAACCAATCACTTTCTCAGAAAAGAAATGGTTGGTTATATAGCAATTTGACAAACACTAATTTTGATCATTGAGAAGTTTAATATTTCCTTAACAATACCATGTGATTAAAATGTTTAGCTGATTTTACAGAGTTATATATCTCCCTGTAGTGTTAGGTACCACCTTAATAGTAACTTCTAAAGATAAATTGACAGCTAATCACCTCGGGACAATACAACATTTCTTTATAACAAAACCATTGAAAGGGAGGTTATAATTAATTACTCTTTTAAATAATAACAAAAAATACCCAAACAAATGATATTGATCACAAGTAAACAAATTTATTACTCTTTGATATACACTATCATTGTTTGTAATACTTATATAGCAAAAGTCCCAACATACAGAATCAAAGCTTTCTCAAAATCAATAAAGAGAAGTAATTCAAAAATATTGTTCTCTTCTATATACAGTAAAATATCATGAATCAATCGAATGCTATCCCTTATATAATGGTTGATTGTCCATTACCTATTTCATAAAGATCCAATGACCAATACTAAAGTAATTGTGCATTAACCAGGAAACCCTTGTTTTTCCCCCTTTTTAGCCCCTAATTCCTAAACGGTTTGGTCATAACCCCCCAAAGCCAATCCTAGCCATTCCTTTGTGGTATGGAAACTTGTGGTACAATTTCAGAGAGATCCAAAACCTGTTCCACCAGTTATTGTCTAGAAACTATAAAAATGCTTATTCAGGTCCCATTTTGGCCCCTTATTCCGAAACTGTTGGGACCATAACCCCCAAAATCAATCCCAACCTTCCCTTTGTGGTTTCAAACCTTGTGTTCAAATTTCATAGATTTCTACTTATACTAAATTTATTGTCTTTGGACGACGCTGATGTCGACGCTGATGACGTGATACCAATATACAACCACAGAATTTTTGTGGTCATATAAAAACTTGTCGTTTATAAACTAATAAGAATGTGTAAATAGCAAATAAATTAAGTGAGATGGCCTGTAAATCCTGTATTTGATAGTTATTTTCAAAGTTTGAGACTTTGAATGTAAAACAGTACGGCAATTTAGTTAAATACTGTTTAATTTAAACAACACTTTAGTGTTTGAAGGACCTTCCACTAAGCCAAAAAATGGAAGCAGTCTACAACACCAAATCCAATAGAATAAACTATTGTTTTTTATTTTATAAATTTTTAATCAATGTTATGAGGAGAAAACAGATATTTTTAATGAAAATAATATTTGGTATTAATGTAATAAGTAAATATTGGAATTTTAAAATTAAAATTGCATATAAAATATTAAAGTAAAATAATTAAAATGATTCACAATTTCTTTTTTGTCAAGAACCAAAATAGTGGAATGTAAACAAACATTAGCAAATCAATTTTCTTTTCTTTTTTGGTTGCAGTTCTGTATAATTCATGCCTCTGTTTGCCAATTTGAATTTTGAAATGAAAAACTGAGGATTACCCATGCACTTATTGCTACAGCTAGCCATTTGAACAGATATTAATTAAAGTTTTTAGAGGGAGAAAATTAAATGTGAAAGTGGAACCATTATATGATTGTTTTCTACCTTGGCATCCATGAGCCACTTGCATATATTCTACTGGCTTGTGGTGTTGATGTGTTTTGTGATGATGATGCTGTCATTTGTTTATTATCAACAATAAGAGAACTCTGCACTCCCATCGTCAGCAAACAAACTGAAATTCAAAATGTTATGCATAATTCTATAAAATTCATTTCTATGTCTTTAGGGATATTAGGACAATGCAGGATACTCCCTCTCTAGGCTCAGCAAATATTTAACGGTTTTTCATTAATATACTCCTACAGCCATAAAGATAAAGAGCTGTTAACTAGTCACTGGTTTTGACAATGACATTGATTCTTTATCTATGAAGAATTTGTGACACAAGAAGATATCATATTTTCTATTTGGACTAAGGTATATAAAAGGGGGCTTCGTTCATAAGACTATACCTTCAGTGGTCATTAATTTAACTCTGTTTCAATCATGCATGATTATAAGACTTATAGATAAGTATGTAAATTTCGGCAATAATGTTTAATGTCTATTTCCATTTAAGCTTTTTTTTAATAACTAGTCTCATTAGAATACGAATATTTTCATTTGTTTCTAATCCAATATTATATATGTTATATAAATGCTTTATACAAGATAAATCTTCAGTTTTCAAGAAAGAAATTCCATGAAACCAAATTCAGTCTTCAATTATAGTATGAAAACTTCAAAAATCCTGCATTTTTGAAGAATAAAAACTGAAAGGGAGCTTACCTCAATAGATTCACAATTCACCAAAGTTTCATGAAAATGGATAAAAGTGTTTTTTTGAGTTACTGTTAAGATATTTTGATAAGGGACAGACGGAGAGTCAGATGGAAGGACGGACAGACGAACAAATTTACGTCAATTGATAAAAACAATTCACCAAAGTTTTATGAAAATCAGTAAAAGCATTAACAAGATATAAATGGTTATTTCACCTTTTGGTGGAGCTATATATTGGTCTGGATTTGGATGAGCTGTTGGTTTGAGCTGTGATGGCACTGAAGGTGATACAGTGGTAACACCTGGTGGTAAAGTTGGTTCTGGAGTTGTAATAACTACTGATGGATTACAACCTAAAAGATTAAATCTTATAGCTGGGGCTCCAGTGTATTCTCCAGGATAGATCCTGACATATTGAGCCACAATATTACGATTAAAGAGGTATGTTTCTGGCTGTGTATTGTTCTTGTTTCCTTGGAAGATCTTTGGTGTAGTGCTATTCTCCTTGTTGCTGTATGGTTTAAAAGTCTTTCCATCTGTACTAGTGAGTACTGTGAATGTCTTTACCCATTGTGGAAGCTGTCCATGGCCCTGAATCATCACTCCTGTAATTGTCTTGGGTTCCAAGAAGTTCACTTCAATGTATGGGTTCTTGTCTAGAGGTCTAAATAAAGTAAAAAGTAGTTTGATCAAATAATATAAGGCATGCATTATGGTTCTGTGGATTCATTATTATTCGTTGGATACCAATTTTCGTAGATTTTGTGGGTACAAATTTAAAAGTTCAACGAATAATAAATTTTCTATAAAGGATCCGGAGTAGGTCCGGTAAGGGCCGATTTCGGCCTCAATTTTCAAGTTCATCTAACGAAAGATTTTAGACACTTTCTAAACACTTAAGTGTCTATTTCAATTGATTCAATTAGTTAATGGGGAAGATTTTAACTTAATAAGTCATTTAAAACGCCCCGATTCAAGCTTAAATATGAAGAATCTATCAAATATGCCAAAAATCGTCACTTTTTAGATGGTTTTTGTCAAAAATGAAAGTGGCCGCATCCGTGTTCATCCTCAACCTTTATATATATTATGTATTATCATCAAATACAACTTACATTTCAATATTATGAATGAACACGAATGCGGCCACTTTCATTTCAGACCGAAACCGTCTAAAATTTAACTAAAATGCTTCAATTGTGAAGATTTCAGTGATTTAGCATGACTTAATGATGCTAGTACCCGATATATGTGCATTGTTTTGTAAAAAACAGCCCATATTTATGTAGCAGAAGCATTCTACTTTGCAATAAATATCTAAACGATTACATTTTCACAATTTTCTAAAACTGCTATATTTTGAGGCCAAAAAGGGGTCTTACTGAACCTACTCCTTTGTATGCTGACTTTCACAAAACCATGAAATCAAATATTCATGAAAAGGCATGTTTTCCTCAATCCACGAAAATTTGAACCCACCAAAATAAAGGAATCCACAGTAAACAGATACATATATTTAATAAAAGCATTTTAAGTTTCAAACAACCGTAAAACTGATCAATCTGAACATTATTTTCTAACATATTGATTACATTGTACACATGTACAAATGTACATGTATCTGACACTATATGTCAAGTACATGTATTAGAACTGCTAATTATTACAGGATGTACATTGCAATAATGAAAACTTACATTTAAATATTGGAATTAATATTCTATTACAGTAGTACATGTACAGACACCATATTACTGTAAATTTGAAATTTGTTTCATCAAATCAAACTGTCCAACTGGTTAGAATTTTTAAACACCTTCTGTCACAGCTGTAGAGGAACTATAGTCAAATCACCAAAGTGATAAAATAATGTTTACTACAAGTAATTAAGATTTCTTAATTCCACTTCATTGCTATTATGAACTAGCGCTTAAAATGTCAATGCATATTGTTATTGTAAAGAGTCATTTTAGATTTGAAAGGTGAGTGTACATAATTTTTGAATTGCTATGAAAATGTCCAAACTAAGTACTCATACTAATTTTCTTTTAAAAAGTCGTCTATTTTTATAAGAATCACACATCAGTTTAAAATAAAACTCTGTGAAGTTAAATTACCAGATGTTGTCGACATGTTTCCAGGGGGATTTAATCTAATAAATATTCCTCATATTCATTGGATACACTGTCTTATCTCCCATTAAACTTTTATTAAAAAGATATTGAAGGTTAAGGTTTTTATCACAGAGTACTTTAGATGTTAGATTTGAAGCATGTATAGAAAACAAAAAAACAACAATTAGAAGAGATGATTCAAAACTTAAATTGGACAATTTTTTAGTAATTCATAATTGTTACCATGCACCCACACTTCGAAAGACTTTTTTTTACCTTATCTTTAAAGATTGATTCATTACATTAAATATATATTTCAAAATTTAAGGCCAACAAATCATTCCAGCCATGAAGAGATTTAGAAGGTATTATATGGTTACTACTTAAGACTTTTTACATGTTCTACTCCTAATGTTGCCTAGTTTCGGGGCACTGGGGGGCCTTTTTTTAAAATCCTTGATCCACATCTGTATACATGTAGATCTATTCAAAATTATTTCTATAAAAAAAACTTTTCTTTGGAAGGACTGACCATTTTTACATATTAGTTCATATTTAAAGATATGTTTTTTTTTAGGAATTTAATGTGATTTTAGTTTTGTTTTTTTCCTGTTTAATTCATTTATAACATGTTTAGTCATTAGGCAATTTAATGTGTCAAATTTTTAAAACATAAATATATTGGTCTTTAAATAAATTTTTTTTTTTTAAGGCAGGTCTAACTTACGATGGAATCCAAGCAGTAGGCTTTTTCTCTCCTTCATTAAGACGACCATAGCTGGCTCCTGCATGGCTGTCTTTAGATGAAGATGCAGTCAGTTGAGGTTTACCTACAATTAGGAAGTTCTCTATCCCCATCTTTATAGCACACACTGAAAAAAATGAAGAAGCTGTATTTAAAGTAAAAAGCTAACCAGACATTCACATCTTTTCATTACATAAGTTAAAGCATATACAGTCAAAGCTGGGTAAACCTGGCCCTGTATAAACCAAATTCATGTCCACTCTGGCCGAAAATTGAAGTCCCATTTTTCACCTTTATATTCTTTGTAAAAATACTCCTTGCAAACCATGGGAGGGATCCGTTTGCGCCAAAAAAGCGTCCTTTTGCGCCACAACATTTTTCTCCAATGCTACGTTTGCGCCACCTGTTTTATAATTACATGGTATCATTTGCGCCAAAAATAAAACATACGATTGCGCCAATTAGAAGAAAAATGACTTCCATCCTCCTTTATTTGGACTTGGAACCGTCAGTTTACACGGCAAATGTTTCCATTTCTGAAACATACTTTCTTCTTACTGCTGCTGCATGGGTATTTCCCCATTTAATGTATGTAGTAGCTTGTAACTTCCCTTTATTGTCCAAAAAGACAAACATTGAAGAATGAACTGCATAAAACAGTTGATAATAATTCCTGTAGAATGCTTCTGCTCCATTACTGGTACGTTACTTGCGGTAGATAGAGTTTCAGCCATACGGATGGCGGAAACAAAGCCATATGTCAACAATAGCTTCTGTTTTCTCTTTTGGCATATCTTGTATTAAATATTCAGCAAATCAATAAGTGTTCTTCTCTCTCTGTACATGGACTGACTAATGCATTTCTCTCAAGATGCTCATCTTCATGATGAAATATCTCCGAACATATGATACTTTTTAAGCCAAAAATAAGAATGAATATTAATCATATTTATCATATTTATGATCATAGATATGTGTACAGGTAAATTTATTTCAATAATAATTACGATCAGTAGTTATATGCATGTGGGTTTGCACTATTTTTGCCCCAAAGATGGTCATCAGGTGCAAAAAGCGTCGATTTTTCGTCCTTTATCTTGACCCCGAAGACCCAGGGATGCTGGTAAAGGTATCAAGCTGTAATCTGCATCTAGAGTGGACCCCAGCTATTAAAATTGACCCCAAGAATTGTTAGGTGGGAGTGAATCAGATTTTGGATCAGCAGTCTACAGGAGGTCATCTGGACCAAAAATACAGAATTTCACGATTTTTTTCAATTCAAATGGACCCAAAACTAGAAATTAGTCGTTTCCATTGTGTATTTCAATAATAATTACGATCAGTAGTTATATGCATGTGGGTTTGCACTATTTTTGCCCCAAAGTTGGTCATCAGGTGCAAAACGCATCAATTTTGACGATCTTTTGTCCTTTATCTTGACCCCAAAGACCCAGGGATGCTGGTAAAGGTATCAAGCTGTAGCCTGCATGTAGAGTGGACCCCAGTTAACAAATTGACCCCAACAGTTGTTAGGTGGGAGTGAATCTGATCTTGGTTCAGCAGTCTACAGGAGGTCATTTGGACCAAAAATACGGAATTTCACGATTTTTTCTGATTTTTTACTTCAAATGGACCCAAAAACAGAAGTAATTGTTTCCAATGCTAATTTCAATATTAATTACGATCAGTAGTTATATGCATGCGTGTTTGCACTATCTTTGCCCCAAAGTTGGTCATCAGATGCAAAGCGCATCAATTTAAACGATTTTTTCGTCCTTTATCTTGACCCTGAAGACCCAGGGATGCTGTTAAAGGTATCAAGCTGTAGACTGCATGTAGAATGGACCCCAGTTAACAAATTGCCCCCAACAGTTGTTAGGTGGGAGTGAATCTTATCTTGGTTCAGCAGTCTACAGGAGGTCATTTGGAACAAAAATACGGAATTTCACAATTTTTTCCGATTCAAATGGACCCAAAACTAGAAGTACATGTAGTCGTTTCCTATGCGTATTTCAATAATAATTACTATCAGTAGATATATGCATGCAGGTTTGCACTATTTTTGCAAGTTGTAGACCTCTGAACTTCCTGTGTAAGACACAGAAGGGAAGCCAACCCCTCCAGAAAACTGAGTTTCATCCGATTTCAATTTTTCAAGTCGGTATTTGTGATCAAAATGCAATTTAAACATGAGAAACATGACTATAGATAGCCTTAGGTTTAGGGAATTTGCATAACTTTCGAAATAAGTATATGATAAAGCTGACTTCTAAAAAAATGGAACGCCATTGGAGCCAAATCACGGTGGTCTGGGTACGCCCGTCATATGACAGGTACCGCTTTTAGGTTTTCAGCTGAATAGATATAAGAAGATGTGGTGTGAGTGCCAAGGAGACAACTCTCCATCCAATAACAATTTATAAAAGTAAACCATTATAGGTCAATAAAATTGAGAATGGAAATGGGGAATGTGTCAAAGAGACAACAACCCGACCAAATAAAAAACAACAGCAGAAGGTCACCAACAGGTCTTCAATGTAGCGAGAAATTCCCGCACCCGGAGGCGTCCTTCAGCTGGCCCCTTAACAAATATATACTAGTCCAGTGATAATGAACGCCATACTAATTTCCAAATTGTACACAAGAAACTAAAATTAAAATAATACAAGACTAACAAAGGCCAGAGGCTCCTGACTTGGGACAGGCGCAAAAATGCGGCGGGGTTAAACATGTTTGTGAGATCTCAACCCTCCCCCTATACCTCTAACCAATGTAGAAAAGCAAACGCATAACAATACGCACATTAAAATTCAGTTCAAGAGAAGTCCGAGTCTGATGTCAGAAGATGTAACCAAAGAAAATAAACAAAATGACAATAATACATAAATAACAACAGACTACTAGCAGTTAACTGACATACCAGCTCCAGACTTCAATTAAACTGACTGAAAGATTATGATTTCATCATATGAACATCAGGCACAATCCTTTCCGTTAGGGGTTAAGTATCATACCCACAGGCGCTTGGGTCTATGATACATATTTTTTTTTTTTTTTTTTTATTAAAATATTCAATTTTTTATGTTTATAATACATATCTATCACTTCTGTGCATGTCTCAGCTAGTTTCGAGTGATTTAAACGACCCAGAGAAAATACCAAATTTTACTATCCATACTAAGAAACAAGGATTAAATAATTATTCTAATGACGGTAAGAATTGTTTTTTGTTTGTTTTCAAGGTATAATACAAATTAATCATTTTTTCGGAATTTTCATCTCATTGTTCAGTGGACCGTGAAATTGGGCTCAAAACTTTAATTTGGAATCAAAATTAGAAAAATCATATCATAGGGAACATGTGTACTAAGTTTCAAGTTGATGTAACTTTAACTTCATCAAAAACTACCTTGACCAAAAACTTTAACCTGAACGTCGCACTATCATTTTCTATGTTCAGTGGACCATGAAATTGGGGTCAAAACTATAATTTGGCATTAAAATTAGAAAGATCATATCATGGGGAACATGTGTACTAAGTTTCAAGTTGATTGGACTTCAACTTCTTAAAAAACTACCTTGACCAAAAACTTTAACCTGAAGCGAACGGACGGACGCAAAGACGGACGCACAGACGAACGGAGGCACAGATCAAAAAACATAAGGCCCCTCTACTATCGTAGGTGGGGCATAAAAACACGTAAAAAACAAATATAAATATACAGACTCACTGATTGAAACAATCATATTAATACTACTTCTGAACTATATAAAATATCACAACAAAGAGCACCACAATGTCCAAAAGAATGTTTCTTAGTATGGATAGTAAAATTTGGTATTTTCTCTGGGTCATTTAAATCACTCGAAACTAGGTGAGATATGCACAGAAGTGATAGATATGTATTATAAATATAAAAAATTGAATATTTTAATAAAAAAAAAAAAAAAAAAAAAATCTGTATCATAGACCCAAGCGCCTGTGATCATACCATCATAACATAAATGAGAAGAACATAACCCGTGTCATGCCAACAACTGTTTTTAGAATAAATGTGTTTAGTTCCGATGCAAAGACCTTATCAGTGACTCAATATTAACGCCAAAATATGCAATCTTTAATGACTTGACAACAGTATCGTAATTATATCCCTTCTTAATAAGTCTATTCAAAGGTTTTGTAAGTTTCTGAGGTGAATACTGACACCTTTGTGCTTTATAAAGAATATTTCCATAAAAAATTGGATGTGAAATACCTGAACGTATTAGAAGTCTGCATGTTGAGCTATATTTACGAATGATGTCTTTATACCGATGATAAAATTTAGTAAATGTTTTGACTAGCTTGTGATATCGAAAACCCTGGTGTAATAATTTTTCAGTAATACATAAATTTCTCTCGTTAAAATCTAAAACATTGTTACATACACGAGCGAATCGTACAAGTTGAGATATATAAACACCGTAAGATGGTGACAAGGGAAGGTCACCATCTAAAAACGGATAATTAACGATAGGAAATGAAAAATCATCCCTTTTATCATAAATTTTAGTATTCAGCTTTCCGTTAGTGATATAGATATCAAGATCGAGAAAAGGCAGTGGTCATTGTTAGTATTAGCTTTATTTAAAGTAAGTTCAACAGGATAAATTTCATTAATATACATACTGAAGTCGTCATTATTGAGAGCCAAAATATCATCCAAATATCTAAAAGTATTATTAAATTTGTTTATCAGATGTTGTTTCGATGGGTCTTTGCTTATTTTTTTCATAAATTGTATGTATATATATCCCCATTATTCAGGGTAGCACTAAACCAAATAAATATACACAAAATGTTTGTTAATATTACTTACGACATTCAGTGGTCAGTTTCAAGCATGCAAGTCTAACTTTGTAGTCAGCACATCCTTTGGGGTCAGACTGGTCATAATTCACACACTGTAAACCACTACAAAGGTCACAGGTAATGATTTGCCCGATGTCTTCAGCTGTGGATCCTGTAGTAGTTAGGCACTCAATCTTAATAGGATAAGTACAAAGCTGCGAGTGTTTCAACACTTCACCAATAGATTCGTAGTCATCACCACTGCCATCTGGTGCGTTCGAATTGACCCAATTATTCCACTCTGTATATTTCTTAACTGAAAAGAATACATTGGCTTGATTTCGATATTAAGGTGGTACCTAACACTACAGGGAGATAACTCTGTAAAATCAACAGAACGTTTTAATGACATTGTGTTCTTAAGGGAATATTAAGCTTCTCAATGATCAAAATAAGTGTTTGTCAAACTGCTATATAACCAGTGTAATTTTTCTGATTAAACGGTTGGTACATTTTTTTTCTTCATTTTTTTTATATTTTTGTCAAAGGGTCAAAGTAAATACTTTGTCAAAATTTTAAGAAAATTAAACGAGCCAAATTAATTTTAGTTCAGGTGTTAGGTACCACCTTAAGGATGTCCTTTCCTCTTGTTTTTTAATTTTTGCCAGATACTCGTCATCATCTGGTTTTATCCATGTAGTGCCATTAAAACATTTTCCCCGTTAACCCCTACTTTTCTTGTCATAATTTTATTACATACAGTTTGAATAGCCATATTTGATGCTATAAAATCCTTGTTATTTTATTTATAAATTTTTAAAGAAAAAGGGTGCCAGTGTGAAATGTATGAAAAATCAAGAGATAATTATTTCCCGCCAGATTTTTTATTGCTTATATCTCGAAAACAAGCACACGGACCCTTCATTTTTTCGGATTCGTAGTTACTTTATTTATATACTATCAATTAAGAAGTGGTTTGAGTAGTTCTACTACTGTAATCACTAGCAAGTCAACACTGAGGTTGTGAGTTCGAAACCCGTTCGTGCGGGTGCACTCGACTCCAATATTAATAGACTAGGATTGTCTGTTTTCTATCGAAGGTCGGTGGTTTTCGCCGGGCACTCCGGCTTCCTCCACCAATAAAAACTGACTGCCAGTTAAAAGCCCAAATGTGGCGCTTAAAAGTGGCTTTAAAACACCAACAATCAATCAATCAATTTATAACAGTCTTTTAGATAGCTTGTAATTTTGAAACAGAGTAGCGAACATCCCGAAAACCAATAAAGTAAATCAAGAGCTAATTTACTCAAGTACTAAGGAATTTTTTTTCATAACTTTCATGTTTATGTTTTAAGAAGCAGACTCTCAAATGTGGGGTCTATTTCTAGTTGAAATTTCAAATTGGTATTGCATGGCGATTATCACTAAGTAATAACAATGACATTACAGGAAATACGCCGTTTTTCTGAATTTCTCATTTTTAATATAACGTCAAAAAAAGAATATTTTTTCACATGTTTTGTTTTTTCTAAACCCCATGAAAATTTTATCAATTCATTATATTTTAGGATCAGCAATATATATCTAAAAAAGATCTATAGGTTATTATGTTTGTTATGAAATACCAAAATATCGGACTCCATGGTAAATTAGAAATATAATAAGTCCAGATAAACTGACAAAAACAGACATTAGACGTTTACAACCAACGGAAAGAATGTAAAACAACTTTCATATTACTGACTTGGTACAGGAATTTTCCAAAAAAAAAAAAGTCGGTTAAATCCAGTTTTATAGCTAGCTCAACTTCCCACTTTTATGACAGTTGTTTAAAGTGGCGTTCTACTGATAAAATTGGATAGGCTACTCAAAAGATATAATACTAGATTAATGTAACAATAAGTTGGATCCAGCATCTAAAAGTGTGTACACTTACATCACATACATACACAAATATATAAAACAACTTAAAAAAAACATACCAATAAATCTAACAAGACGCAAACAAACAACTTTTTTGTACATAGAGACAACAACCCAATCAAAAAGCACCAAAGGCCACCAATTGGTCTTCAACACAACGAGAAAATCCCGCACCCGGAAGCGGGCTTCAGCTGGTCCCTAAACAAAAATGTGTACTAGTTCAGTGAAAATGGACGTCATACTTAACTTCAAAACATTTAAATGAACTAAAATTGAAAATTATACAATACTAACAAAGGCCAGAGGCTCCTGACTTGGGACAGACTAACACATATAAAATATAACCACACCGAAGAAAAAGAGCGTAGTTTACTTCATTTATAAATATGTGTTATCTTCTATCTATTTATTAGCTGAATATATTCATCATTCATCGATTGTTTTGTTTTTTAATTTTCATGAAACAGATAATGAAAATACTTGTGCAAATGTCGTAGCATGCTTGCTAGAAGTGTGGGAGGTCTTTTGTTCAAACTAAAGGCTTGCAAATTGTTACTTGCTGCTTCTGCGCTAAGCAAGCACCAATTTAAAGTAAGAGTATTGATTGGTTGGCTCGGAGGTATGTTATCATGTTTTACAGCGAACTGATATCTTGTAAAATTTTAATTTGTCCTTGTTAATATTACTTTTACTGTTTAGTCTTTTTTTGATAATATCCATTTGACGTGGCTTGGTTGTTCTTATACATCCCGTTATGGTATGCTGTGGTAAAAAAAAATGTATTCTTGTCTTTCGTTTTTGCTAATGTGCTTTGTCTATATACCTTTTTATGTTTCTTTTCATATTGATTAAGATTATAACACAAAAATGTTAACTGCTGTACCCCTATTTAGATATTTTTACCTATTATGTCAATGTGGCGGACTTTTATGTGACTGGCATTCAAGTGATAGGTTTCGATAGCTATAAAACCAGGTTTAATCCACCATTTTCTACATAGGAAAACGCCTGTACCAAGTCAGGAATATGACAGTTGTTATCCATTCGTTTAATGTGTTTGCGCTTTTGATTTTGCCATTTGATTGGGGACTTTCCGTTTTGAATTTTCCTAGGAGTTTGGTATTGTTAATATTTTACTTTTTACATCGATTTAACTAAAATCGAAATACATCATGACTTGACACGCCATTGAAATCAGGAGAAGAAACAATAATGTTCATTAATATCATTCAAACTAATCATTGAAATACTGACTATAGTGTTCATTGTTCATCCTTTTCATTAAATACCATATTTAGAAAATACGAAACTTATACAAACACATTTTACTGCAATCTGCAAATATAACACATTAATCAACTTATCATACCTAAATTCGCCATTCTTGTACTTTTTGTCGTGTATGACAGCTGCCTTTTGCTCTTTTGGTGAACATGTGTTGTTCTGTTTGCTATGGGTAACGATGATGCAGCAATTGTCTTGTTTGTCGATGTCAGTAATGTTGGTAAAGCCCCTTTGAACAAGAGAAAACTATCCGTCAACACTCATAGAAAAGTTATGTCAAGTGTACAATATCCGCCTTTTAATTAAATAGTAATATCTTTAACTTAGAATCTTAAAGGTATATAGCATTTACTACCCAAAGGTCTAGACCTATAAAATATTTTTGTAATTTTACTTTTTTTTTATATAAGACTTTAATTGAAAATATCAACCATGCTTACTTATTTGAAGATCTTCTATTCATTTCACATAAAATCTACCCATTAAAATTGATCTCAAGTTATATTGAAATATTCATTACTTACGAATATAATTACTTTTAATGTATTTTGAGAAAAAGATGGTCGTCTGACATTCTTAATTCAAGTAAAACAATTTGCTATAGAATATTTAAGAATGTGTTTTTGAGCGTTATTTGTCAATATATACTACCCTCATATCTAATGTATTTATTATGTAATTTCAGATGTGGCTGTCATAAATTTGCCCATTGAATCTGTCAGATGGTATGAAATTTATAGAGACGAAAGACCCTGTTATGTATGTGACTCGAATGGGTAGGTAATGAGTACCATTATATTCTAGTCTGTAATTTGTTTAGTTCAGAAAGGAAAAATTATTACCGCAATATTGTAAAAACAAAAAATGCAAATACTGCAAAATTTGATCAGTTATTTCCATCAACTGAAATAATTGTATTAAAAAAAACTTTGTAAGATTTATTAATAAGATATAAAAAGATGCGGTATGAGTGCCAATGAGACAACTCTCCATCTAAGTTCAATTAAGTGGATGTAAGGTCTTTATAACACAACTTCATCAGATTCGATCTTGACTGAAAAGACGTTTTGATGGAATTCAAGCGTTGAATCACTTGAAACTGTATCGGATGCCCTTCATATAAAGCTTTACAAAAATCGTTAGAAACTATATTTAAAATGTGTAATAATATAAGCACAAAGAAATATTTTCGATGGACACAACAATATAAAAAAGAGATGTAGTATGATATCCAATGAGACAACTATCCGCCTAAGTTCAAATAAATGTATTTTATTTCGTTTGAAATAGGGGTTTTCCCGTTTACTATTTGTAGTTAATATTTACAGATGGGAACTAGTATAACTAGTTTGGATACTGGTTTTGTAACAGTATGTACTATTTATAAGTTTGATGTTAGGTGCAGGAGGCACGAGGAAAGTTTTGGCGGTTTTTATGGGTGGGGTTTAAAGGTACTATATAAAGTTTGGGATTTAAATGTATTAGTATCGAAGGTGCTCGCAGTTACGTCGGATTGAAGTTGGTCACATAGGTATATGTGCAGTTGCTGCTATGTTTATTGTACGTACAGGCGTTGGAGGCATTAGCCGGGGGGAAAGAAACGATGCGAAAGAGGAACAATGTTATATGTCATGTGTTTATATAATGTTTCGATTGAAGAAATATGTACAATTCAGTAAAATAAAATATTGTATCGCAAGAGAAAATAAGATGTTACTGCGAGCAACTAATCCTATATCTGTGTTTGTCTTGTTTATAGCCTATTGAATTAGAAATTAAATGCTTTAAATTCGGACGAGCAGGGCGAGGGAGAATTTAAAGTGGATGTAAGATCTTTATAACACAACTTCATCAGATTCGATTTTGAATAAAAAGATGTAAAAATGTAAACAAAGCAAAATCTTAATTATTAATTAGTCAACAAGACTCACCTATATCCGGGAGATAAGTTATAAATAAAGTTAGGGTGACACTGATATAGTAGGCCATCCTAGCAGTTTCCATCTCAATATCAGAATGATAAAATTAATAAGGGAAAAGAGAAATATATCTCCAGCATAAGTAAACATTAAATTTTATGTTCCAAAACCTTATCTGTCGAAAATATATACTGTAATTCTTTAAGAAATCCGTTGATCTTAGTAAATTCATTTTAAAGATGCGGATGATAATAATTATCCGTTATATGTTGATAAAATCAAAATGACTAAACAATTTAAAAAACAAGACAATTTGAAAAAGCTTATATGTAGTAAATCAATGTTCATCAATCAAAATTGTAAACCGTTAATTCTTTATCAATTGACATTCTTGACTTTATTTAGCATGTTTATCTATTGTTATAAAAATTCATAATATCTAATAAAATTTGTAGATTTAGCTATCAAAGTCCTTATATTTGAACAAAGTAACATTAGTTCATAGTGGAAAATTGTTTTAATATTAAATAAGCTATATTTTTCTATGGTCGGGTTGTTGTCTCTTTGGCACATTCCCCATTTCCATTCTCAATTTTATTTATAATTAAAAATTGTTTGCTAGCCCCTCTTAGTGATTATTGTTAGATAACTCTGGTTGATTTTCCCAACATTGTATCATTATGGGGAGATGAGATGATTCGGTTTTCATTTATAGTCTTTTTAAAAAAGTTTAAAAAAAATGTTTTATGTAGGTTAAAATTATATTTCTCCAACAAAGCATTTGGCATAAGTTTGAATAAGGTGGTGGATATGGTATTCTGTTGTGTTTGTGCGTATGTGTGTTTGTGTTAGGGGGTGTTAAACCTCTTTCATGTAACTGTCTTTTGGGATCGAGTAATGCATTAATTCTGACAAAATCGTATACATCATATTAAAGTAACATATGCTTAATCAAGTAGGTCCGAGACCACAATTATTTCGTAGTGCGTTTCTTTTAGAAAATAAATGAAAATAAAAAAAATCCCACCTGCGCTTTCTCAAAGAAACTTTTACAGTGTGTTGTACTACTTTTGGGACAAATTATATCAAAATTATAGAAAACTTCATCGTCTCTAACTCAAAATATGGACAATTTTATCTTTAGGGCGTCTTGAAATCTTTTGACAGCTTCCGAAGTGCTATTTTTCAACTTTTTTCACCTGGCCCAAATCACTACTTTCCTTTAAAATTCTGGACCCAAAATTTTTTACAGTGTAATTTTACCTCCCCCCCCCTTTTCCCTACTTGCAATTCGAGGCATTACACATGGAGAAATAAATTTGGAAGGGGTATAAAAATTTATGGCAAGTAACCCACTGTCAACACTAGGGACTATATTTATAACTCACTGTCAACACTAGGGACTATCTGACTGTTACACCTGTATGAAATATTCCATATGGTATGTACACGGAATATAGTAGGAAAATTGCTCTGAATTCCTACCAGAAAAGAGTAATATTCTAGTCAGACAGTGGTAGGAATCCACAGGGTTAAAAAAAACTAAAAATTTAAATTAGCAGGAATTCCTACCAGGAATATGCAAATTAGCAGGAATAATTTGGTGGGAAAATAAAATTCCTACTAGAAAACCTGGTAGGATTTTTTTAAAATTCCACCCAGAAAAAATATACAAAATTTAAGTGTTTATTCACAAATACACATCTGGGTCAATAAGTTTGAATCTCAATAACAAAGAACAAAGGAAATTAATGGAATACATTCATTTTTAGGAAAACGAATTTTTGAAATGTATAAGGAAACTGCAATATATGAAAGCTAGAAATCGTGTTATACATAAACCTTAAATATAAGCCAAACATATACCTAGATGAAATTAAGAGTGAAATAATGATTAAAATTATGCACTATAGTTGAACTAATTAATTACTAAATATTTTTGGCAGGCAGATAAAACAAGTTGCTTTCTTTAAAAAAAGAAAAGCAATACATGAACCTAAGACCGCTGACTGCCGGGTCACCAAAAGATTGTTGCTGAATTTGTGTTTGCTTTTGATCGAATTGAAATAATTGACTGTGAATATAAGAAGCCAGTTGAAAGTATATATTTACAGCTTCTGTTTGAATAGTTATTTTAAAGCTTGACTATTTCATTTATTACTTGGGAATGTACATAATTTTTCCGATTATAACCCTTTGGCAAATCCTAATTTCTACTAACCGGATGACTTATGCAAATTGCACAAACCTACTCAGTTTGCTTTATAAAGTGGAATTCTGGATGTATTTATTTCATCTATCATATCTTTTATTTTGTTTCCTACATGAATGCCTTTATATTCTCAACTCGTATTTGAAGCTGTCTTTACTCATGGTAGATGTTGTATGCGGTGAAACCTGTGGCATGCAATTGATTGGGACCTGTTATGAAGAGACTTATTTTGATCTCATAAAACATCTCAAATTTTAAGGATTTCCTGATTTTACTTAAATCAATTCAAACATTCTACAGGGAAACTTAGTTTTGCCGAAGAATTTCTTAATTCAGAAGTTTATGAATACCTGTACACACTTTCAAAATAACCAATTTATATAAAAAGGTATGTAGATATAAAAAGATACCAGAATTAAAATGATGTACGCCAGACACGAGTTCAGTAGATACAAAAAAACCATCAGTGACGCTCGAATGAAAAAGGTTAAAAGGCTAAATACATTACGAAGATAAGGAATCTATTCCTTGGGTAGACAATCCTTAGCTTTTCGAAAAAGTCTAAGTTTATAATAGGACAGTGACTCAAAAAAGAAACAAATGAGAAACAACTCGAAGTCAGAATACCGTTGGAAATTATTACCTTGCTTGAAAGTCACATTTGAAGCTCTTTCTGTCGTGTCCTGAATTTAGATAACAAAAACGAAATAAGCTTTCACGAATGAATTTAATAGTGTTGCATGCAAGTAGTATCTTAGCGCACGAAATAGTAAATAGAAAGCATCTCACTGATACTCAGGAAAAGAATACGCATTTGCATCATCACATATCTTAATGTAATAGTTGAATTGGAATGTCAAACGGCCTACATTAAATGTTTTGACTCCGGATTCATTGACATTTTATCCGGAATTTTTGAGAACGCAAACCGATAGTGTGCTTATGAAATATGATCTATAATGTGAATGAAACAAGAGGTGTATGATAGTTGGTCAACACAATGAATACAATTTTCAAAATCGTACCATATAGTACAAATATGTAGATGCTATACGGTTAAACTATTAAAACAAACAAACAAAAAATGAATTTAAATTTTATAAAAAACTAACGTTCCTGTTAGTATTTTTTTTTTCAAATTCTTTTGAATATAATATATATAACATAATAACTAGAACACACCCGCGAAATCGCGGGTATATACAGCTTGTGGTCTGTTGTAGGATGACTTTTTGTAAAAGATATTATGTATGGAGAATTTCATAAAAGGTATCAAAAGCCCTCTCCCTTTTTCCAAAGTCCGATATTTGTTTCCTTTCTGTTAAATTCAATTATTTCTCTTGTGTCTGGACTCAGACCACAATTATTCTTCTCCTTTGCTACAATGCTTCTTTTGGGAAAAGTTAAATCAAATTAACAATTTGCACCATTTCAAACATGAAATAAATGTAACTGCTTATATATAGACCATTATTAGTCTAATAAAATATGCATCTAGGACAATCCATCAGTGTTTTTTTTTCCCCTTTTGAGAGCCTTATTAACATGCCAATGGTAGGATATGAATCATGTATAAATGACTAAGGCTAATTTGAGGGGTGGTCGGAGGGGTCCTGATCCCGAAATCCCGGGCTTAAAAACATGAAATCCCGAGATGCAGAATTTAAAGAAATGCATATCCCGAAATCCCGAAATCGAAAAATATATTACCGGATCCCGTAAGGATCAATCCCCAAATCCCGAGCTTAAAAACAACCGATCCCGACGCCCCAAAAAAGTCCTGCCTACTTCTTATCTCTACCTTACTTTCATTTTTGCCAAATCACTATTTTTGCTTTCAACAATAAATGTCCCCATTTATGAGCATTATGTTTTGTAGTCTGTACATCCGTTCGTTTCAGTGTTCGTCCGTTCGTCCGTTCGTCCGTGTCTGTCCCGCTTCAGGTCGAGGTAGTTTTAGATGAAGTTGAGCATGTTTTTCTTATTTTAATATATATGCAAGTGGTATGACCCCTTAATTAGTAAACATTTCAAAACAGTAGACAGAATCAGGGCCGACTTTCTAATATTCACATAGTGGAATGTTAGAATTTAAAAGTAGATTCATTCGATAAATAAACTGTCCATCCGTAAATACTTGACGTTCGTGTTTATTGATATCTATACTATTAAACGAGAAGACCTCATTTTGTGTGTCGCTTCTCTTCCTTCCACAATAAATCAATCATCATGCCTCTGTGTCCTATAGGTAACATGCATAGTCGCATTTGTCATCCATTCTTATGATTATTCAGATTGAGTTATTTTGGGAGAAAAACGACAAAAAAGGAGTCCTTTTGTGTGTCGCTTCTCTTCTTTCTACTATAAATCAATCATCATGCCTCTGTGTCCTATAGGTAACATGCATAGTCGCATTTGTCATCCATTCTTATGATTATTCAGATTGAGTTATTTTGGGGAAAAAAACGACAAAAAAGGAGTCCGGATAAGATTCCGTCATCTGACTGACTTTTAGTCATAGATTGAAAGATGCTGAAATACAACCAATCGTATGATAGATAACAAAAATGAAAAATAAATAAGCCAATCAGAGCGTTCTCCATATCATGGTGTTTAGATCGCAAGAACCACAACTATCATACCTCCTTATAGAGGACAATAATGTTCGCGTTTAACTACATGTAAACTACGATTATACTTTAATATATAGACTCTCTGTATTCTGTCTACTGTTTTCTTTGAAATGTTTACTATTTAAGGGGTCATACCAGTTGTATATATATATTAAAATAAATAAAACATTTCACACAAGTACAACTAATCGTATGATGGATAACAAAAATGGAAAAAAATAAGCCTTTCAGAGCGTTCTTCATATCATGGTGTTTAGATCGCAAGAATCACAACTTTTATACCTCCTTAGAGAGGACAATTATTTTTCGCGTTTCATATCCTGGTGTTTAGATCACAAGAACCACAACTATTATACCTCCTTAGAGAAGACAATTATTTTTCGCGTTTATCTACATGTAAACTACGATTATACTACTTTAATATATAGAGACTCTCTGTATTCTGTCAGGGACTTTCTATGTTAGTATGTTATACAAAATATAAGCAAAGACTTCTAAATCCATACTAAAACGGTATAAAATAATCAACATTATGGTTGTATTAATTAAATTTTGTTGTGATTATTATAGGATTAAACACATTTTTGTAGAGGTTATTGATGTGTAAACCGGGGCGATTAACTCACAAACTGAATAAAAGTCCGAAGGACTTTTATGTTGAGTTTGTGAGTAAGAGCCCCGGTTTACACATCAATAACCTCTACAAAAAATGTGTTTAATCCTTATAATTCTTCAGCCAAACATTTGTGATATTTAATAAACATTTTTTATGTTGATGGCTACTATATATATTTACCATCAAAAGCACAATGGCAAGTCGTAACTAAGGAGTACGCCGCCATCTTGACTTTCTAAAAACCATAAATGTCCGATAAATACAACGGAATCTTAATGAAATAGCACCTACCTCAAAAACTTCATTTTAATTAAATGTTATCCGAATTTGAAGCGTACACGTAACGAAATCATCTTTCTCTTGAAAATGTCCATTCGTATGACGTCGTGTTTTGCCATGACGTAAATTCGCCAAATCCTTCATGACATTTCGCGGGATTTTATTTAATTTTATTTTTATACATTTTCGAAGCTTTAGTGCATTAAATTTATGTCTTTTTTTGTTATATATGCACTAGAATAGTCACAACTGTTATGCAATTGTTTTTAAATCTCAATTTGCTGAAAATCCCGGGATCACTGCAAGCTTGTGTCTCGCGCATGAATAGATTACAAAAGTAGTTTCGGAAACATGGTTTATCGAAGTGTAAACTTAGAGAAAAATTCTAATTGACCAATCCAATTCAAGTATTTATAGATATGCAAATCATATAAGAATTATTGTAAATTATTAGTACGGTTGTTGTGAGTTGCAAGGATTTAAAATCATGCTTTATGAATTGAAAACACACAAGTATTTTTACTAAATTTATCTTACTTTTCGTTTTATGGATATATTACAATACAAAAAAATAAATAATAATTACTCATAAAACCTAAATACTAAAATGGTATGAAATAATTAATGTAGAAATATAATGATTATTGTTTACAAACATTTTTTTGTAGGATGCAATAATTTATTTAGATTTAATTTTTATGTTTCCTTTACAAATGAATATTTAAAAATACCAAAGCAGAGTATCTTTTAATATAAAATACTTATTTCTTAATTGTAACTCTGAAAATATTCTGATTTCAATCATTGTTAGTTTCTTCAGAAACATAAATACAGTATATATTTTGTATATATGTAGGACTCTAAAGTGCGATGGGGACGCTAAAATGCGATGGTCACGCTAAAGTGCGATGGCCTACGCTAAAGTACGATGGTTTGATACGCTAAAGTGCGTTTTTCTGCAAATACATCGACGTTATAAACGTTCGACAGCATTATGACGAGAATGTTTGTCCAGATTAAGGATTTTTATTACACGAGAAAAGAAAGAAGAGAAGAGAAAAACAAATGATCACAATCTGGAATTTTTGGTCGTTGCTGGAATAGGTTAACCTAATTTGTGAAATTGCAGAAATAACTTTAATCAAACCATTTACTTTCTAATTGAATTATTCAATACAAAAAAAAACCTCTATGGTTTGTTATTTCTGTTAAATAATAAATACTAGCATATGTCAATTAGACAGCAACCTAACAAACAGATGTGTAGTATCATCATACTATATGATTGCCAATACGACAACTATCTATCTTCGACCTAATGTCATTGAAATATGCAACTTTAAGTATGACCTTTAACACGGGGCATTGTCTTATAACATATTATTTTATTAAAAAAAAAGACTTCCACTACATTCCAGATGTACTAACAATACTTCCGTGTAATCATTACACCTTTTGAACAACTTTTATACTTTAAATTAACATAAGAAGATGTAGAATAAACTATCCATTCAGTCCCATGTCATGTATGCAGCTAATAATCATACAGCCGTCAACGTTAAGCATTGGTCCACGCCGCTACAAGCTATATAGGGTTATACAATGACCAGTGTAAAACAATTCAAAAGATAAAGACTTCGGCTTGACACATAATCAAAACAATAAACGAAAATGTAATAAGAACTCAGCAACAAACGAAAACCATGGCCATAACCACATTCCCGTTACACCATCGGACTTTAGCGTGATTTCTGATCGTACTTAAAAAACAAACAACCATCGCACTTAAGCGTCTGATACCATCGCACTTTAGCGTAGACCATCCTACTTTAGCGTGACCATCGCACTTTAGAGTACCATCGCACTTTAGAGTCCTACATATATTTCTTTGATTCCGATTGAATTAAATACTTTTGATAAGAATATTATCTTTCTGTTTTCCGATCTAATATTAATATTTTAAACAGAATCTTCTCTCCCGTAAGTCTATGATGAAATCAGACTCAGTATCCCGTGGTTAAATCTTCAAACATAATTAGTTCACATGTTATCGAGAAAACATACAATAATACCACGTTATAATTGACCCAGATCGATACACAGTGTACAGTGGTCGTTTTAAAACAAATATAATTGCGTCGTCAAGGGCCATCAAGGGACCATACCAAAGACGTAGATAACAACCTGTTAAGACCTGTATAAATGACCGAAAACTTTCGAGACGTTCCGAGAATTTTATACTGACTTCCGGCCGAGAGATATCGAGTGGCCCATAGACACATCCAAAACTCGCCAATATATAAGCATGAACCCCTCAGGGGGTTCATGCAAAAATCTTTTTAAATGTATAAGAATTACCTTCAGTCTTCATAAGCCATATGTTCTTACATTTCAATATTGTAGTTATGTGACCCTATGGCTTGCAGTATTGTGTTCCAACACAACTTTTCATTCTTTCCCATCCGACTTTTGAATTTGTGAACTTGAACTTGCTTGCATTTAACACTGCAAAATTAGTGTCATTAGAAAACAAGAATCCAGTTCAAGATAACTAAAACAAATTCCTGCAGAAAAGTTTTCTGGTAGGAATCTAAAAATTGACTCTGGTAGGAATCTTGAAAATAAATAATCAAATCAGATTTTAAAAACAGACTTTTAAAATTCTACCTAGGTAGTAGGATTTTGGTAGTAGGAATATAAAAAAAAATCCAGTCAGAATTTTTTTCATTTCCCATGTACGCCTACTTTTTATATGGAATCTTTGATTCTAGGTAGATTCCTACTTAGTGTCTAGGTGGAATCCTACAACTTATTTCGTACGGATGATGTGGACACAATTTATTTAACAGTGTATCCAAGACAGCTAAATGACCGCATCTGTCTATTGCAAATGTACACGCGTTTTCATCACCTGAATGTTTAAGACAGTAATCTGTTCTCTCTGGGACATTGCACTGACCAAGTCTATTTTAATAAGTATAGTGTCTCACTACACACACTTTATCGTGAGAAAGTCGTACATATCGGTGTCGTAAATATGTGTGAGCAACTGAATAATATATAAAAATGATGAACAGTTCTTTATTTTGGTATAATTCTTATATGATTTGCATATCTATAAATACTTGAATTGGATTGGTTAATTAGAATTTTTCTCTAAGTTTACACTTCGATAAACAATGTTTCCGAAACTACTTTTGTAATCTATCCATGCGCGATACACAAGCTTGCAGTGATCCCGGGATTTTCAGCAAATTGAGATTAAAAAAACAATTGCATAACAGTTGTAACTATTCTAGTGCATATATAACAAAAAAACAAATAAATTTATTGCACTAAAGCTTCGAAAATGTACAAAAATTAAATTTAATAAAATTCGCCGAAATTTCATGAAGGATTTGGCGAATTTACGTCATGGCAAAACACGACGTCATACGAATGGAAATTTTCAAGAGAAAGATTATTTCGTTACGTGTACGCTTCAAATTCGGATAAAATTTAAATAAAATCAAGTTTTTGAGATAGGTGCTATTTCATTTAAGATTCCGTTGTATTTATCGGACATTTATGGTTTTTAGAAAGTCAAGATGGCGGCGTACTCCTTAGTTACGACTTGCCATTTTGCTTTTAATTGGTAAATATATATAGTAGCCATCAACCAAAAAATGTTTGGCTGAAGAATTATAAGGATTAAACACATTTTTTCTAGAGGTTATTGATGTGTAAACCGGGGCTCTTACTCACAAACTCAACATAAAAGTCCTTCGGACTTTTATTCAGTTTGTGAGTTAATCGACCCGGTTTACACATCAATAACCTCTAGAAAAAATGTGTTTAATCCTATAATGTAATAATTTTAAACGTTTCAAATTTATGAAATTATATTCATGCATCAATGTTTTTAATTAACACACCAAAAACTCAAACTGAAAGCTATTGAATTCATAAATTATGTAATTATTCAAAATGAAATCAAATAACTTTAATATTATAGGATTAAACACATTTTTTCTAGAGGTTATTGATGTGTAAACCGGGGCGATTAACTCACAAACTGAATAAAAGTCCGAAGGACTTTTATGTTAAGTTTGTGAGTAAGAGACCCGGTTTACACATCAATAACCTCTAGAAAAAATGTGTTTAATCCTTATAATTCTTCAGCCAAACATACGCGATTATTAATTTACATTATTTGTTTGATGCCTGTTATATTTGACATCAAAAGCACATTCTAATGCAACAACGTTTGTAACGTTCATTTTGATTGGATAACGTCACTTTCTTACATGGCATCAATTGACAATTTGATGCTATTGGACGTACGCGCAAGCGCAGACGGAATATGACAGATTTTAAATACATGTTTTAACGTTGTTTTCTGTCGGTTTCATTAGAATGGAGATAACAATATTGTATTTTAAGCTCCGACGGCATCAATTTGGGATTTGATGGTCGCAAATACCCGTTTACTGTCTCCGCTAACGCGTCGTCAGTAAACTTAATTTGCGACCATCAAATCCCCAATTGATGCCGTCGGAGCTTAAAATACAATACAGTTATCTCCTAAATGGCATGTCGTAACTAAAGAGTACGCCGCCATCTTTTTAAAAACCATAAATGTCCGATAAATGCATCAGAATCTAAAATGAAATATAGCACCTACCTCAAAAACTTCATTTTAATTAAATATTATCCGAATTTGAAGCGTACATGTAACAAATAATCTTTCCCTTTAAAATTTCCATCCGTATGACGTCGTGTTATGCCAAGACGTAAATTCGGCAAATCCTTCATGAAATTTCGCAGAATTTTATTTAAATTTTATTTTTATACACTTTCGAAGCTTTAGTGCATTTGTTTTATTTGTTTTTTTGTTTGTTATATATGCATTAGAATAGAAACAACTGTTATGCAATTGTTTTATAATCGCAATTTTCTGAAAATCCCAATATCCCCGCAAGAATGTGTATCGCGCATGAATAGATTACGAAAGTAATTTTGGAAACATGGTTTATCGAAGTGTAAACCAAGAGAAAAATTCGAATTGACCAATCCAATTCAAGTATTTATAGATATGCAAATGATATAAGAATTATAAAATTATGAACCTGTTCAAGAGAAACAATAGTCGCATAACTTGGATTGACTTTTTCGAATACTTGCATACAAATGACACATCAATATAATTGATTAACTGCGCATTCGTGCTCCACCTTCAATGAAGATTCTAAATTATAATATAACCAAAAGTTGTTAATCAATAGGATAGTGACGACATATAGGATATTGTTTTGTATTCCCTTTTTTTGTCATGTGCTTTGCCTTTTTGTTTTTCTTTGTTGACATTTATTTATAGTAATAAATATTTTAACACAATGTTGACTGCTGCGTCACCCTTTTTCTTTTACATTTATACGTATTATGTCTGTTTTGTTTTGTTCACACATCGTTCTCAATATAATGGAATGTTTTGCTAGTTTTTTTACAAGTGAGAAGGTTAGCTAACTATCTCCATGGAAAAATACCATTGTAACCTAAACTCAAGGCTTTTGATTTTTCTGTTTGTCTATGGACTTTAATTTTGAACGTTCCTCAAAGTATTTTCGTTATTTTATTTTTTAATGTCAACCATAGATTCAACTACCATATAAAACTTTAAAGATCTATTGCTTCTTTTGTTGATTAAAAAATGTGTAAGAATACGTAAATGTTATATAAACCCGACGATAATACAGAGAAAACTCATACTCATGCATGGACCATTTATTCAGAGCATAGGAAAGTTGTCATTGTAATGTAAAAAATATTGTTTTAAATCTAATAAGTTAATAATTTTCTCCATTGAGCATATATCTTTGAAATAATTTAAATATAATGAATTCGAAATGTGGCTAACAAATCGTTTGTACGACTATTTCGGTCCGTCTCATGTTTGGAATCTCTTAAATTATATATTGATTTGTATGCCCATGTAGGACTTGGAGATGATTTCTGATCTTTGATTGTACAAACGTACTATCCACACTGATCTGTGTCCACACTTGTTGATAGTATAAACATAAAAATAAGATGTGGTATAATTGCCAATGAGACAACTCTCCGCAAGAGACCAAATGACAAGAAAACGAAACAGAACATTATCATAATTGAATATGTAGACAGCTCTGCAGTCTATATTAAATTGTTTCAGGATTATTGATAGCTTAACTTATGTGTGTATACTAGTATTATTGAAGAGCGTATATGTATTTACCTCTATCAGTTTTTATTGACGGTTTGTGTCGTTTTAGTTCCTACCTTTCAGAGTATATACCCCGTATCTTCTTTTTTTTACCATTCAACTTTGTTATTTTGGGTTCTGTCAACTTTTGAAATTCTTGATGGCATGAAAAGATTACGAACTAGAACTTTAGTTAAGCTGTTTCTCGTTTCTCGTTTATTGAACAACATATTTAAGCATACTAGATATAGATGAATACAAGATAAGTTCTACCACTGTCACATCCTATTATTAAGGTAATTATCACAAAAACAATGAAAGTTCATACCCGTCTTGTTCCTTTGCCATGTATGCAGCCTTTTTCATGTCAGTATAGGCATGGGATAAGCTATCTTTCATGGCAGATGACAACTTTACTCGGATGGCAACCACTTTCTATAAGAAAACATGAAGTTTGAAAATATGTGTTTTGCAAACAAAAAATTAATAAATATTACCTAAGAAACCTAATAACTATCAAACTCGAAAGGAATTGCAAAACACAGCTGGTTAGGGTCCTTCCTATTGCCAAAAATGTGTGTTGACTGCTGCAGTTCCATTCATTATTGACATTTGTTTTCGATGGGACTCTATCTCCATCCCTGCCCTTATTCGATAATACTGGTACCGGCAGTGGACTTACACTAACACGGATGAATTTATCCTAAAGTTCCTTAACCAAGTTAATACCAGTCAATGTTTTCTTAAGGTTGACTAACGATTTCGCTTTCGCCTTTCTACTTTTATTTTTATCTTTTACCAAAGTAGTTACTAAAACAATCTACAAATGCAGGACCAACAAATTTTAAATGGGAACATTAAATTTGTTGTCTGGTGTTCATTTTATCCACCTGACTAAAAAGGATTTCCAGAGCTCTGCGTTCAACAACGACGTCATTAAAAGAAAAGAAAAAATAACATATAACCTTGTGAACAGAACATTGATGAACAGAGTTTACAGAAACTTATACACATTTTACCTGCAAAATAGCTGTCCTCAGTTTCTTCTCATCATCCATTTTTTCTTGGAAGCAAACCAGTATAGCTCTAACGTTTTGCTGCCTCACTCTGCTTTAATACCAGATTATCATATTTGCTTTGAAGGTTACTAGTAACAGCTTGTCCTTCATCTGTGCTTTGACTCGAGAAAGTGCCCAATCTACTGTTCCTGTGTTTCAGGTGTTTTTCCCAGAACCAACAATCCTTACAAGAATAAAAATAAAACACCGAACACAAGTTTAGGAACTAAACGAATAATCCAAAAATTATTCATGCGTGGAACTGTAGATGAATTTGATCTTATGCCATGGTAAATTTTTTTCAGATTTAACTTGGTATACTACAAGGAGTGTGATTATGAGGTACTGGGAATGATAAATGGAAACTATTTCAGAAAATTAAAGACTGAGAAAAAATCTTTGTTTGACAAAACGGAGAGTCGTGAAGGTAACTACATAAAATATTCATGGTTTTGCTTTTATTTGTATTTTAAATAGAAATAAACTCTTAATAAAGAAAATCCGTCCGAATATTTCTGACTGTCGTTTCTGAGTAACTGCATATGAAAATTTACATGTAGTAGTATATGTTGGTTGTTATAACAGCTAGATTTGACGTGTAAAGATATTCAAGCTGTTCAAAGAGAGTAAACATTTTTAATACAATTTAGTTTCATTTATTTAATATTTCATTTTAATAATTATTTTTAGAAGGCTGTTTCTTCCCTATAAAAGGCGGAATTCGCACAAATCTAGTAACACGTGATGAAAAAAGCAGAGGAATTATTAACATCAAAGCAGGTTTGTTAACAAGTTATGCTACAACCGACCGATTTTGAATTATATCCGAATCGAATCGGTAAATCAATTTTCAAAATAAATATTTATTTTAAACTGAGAATGAATTGTTCTAATTATCATCCAAAATAACTATCTCTTGATTCTCCTTTAGAAGAATACGCGATTAAATACCACCACCATCTTTTTTTAGTTTAAAGGTCAGAACCAAGAGTTCGGGAAACCTACATTTGAAGTAAAACTAATCAACCTTTTCCTTCTTTAAGGTTAATTGCTAAATTGTAAATCATGCAATAATAAGAAAATGTGATATATAAATAAGGAGATGTAGTATGGTTGCATCATGCTTGGCAATACATGAATACATTTGAGTTTGTAGTATGTATCTTAATATGTTTTATTTTATTACAACAGGTTACCAAGTCAAATTAAAATTGTCTTTAATGGACGGAAATGTTGGTTTTGACTGGATTAGACAAAATGCATTCTTTAGAAGTAAGAAATGGGGGTTTTACTTCCTGACATCAGAAGATTCTACATCAACAATAGATGTGCCATCAGTATCAACACTCAAAGCTATTCCAACAATTGAAGTAACCGATTGTTTTGACGATTTTAGAGAACCGGGAGATAATCCATGTGTTATAGCCCAGGAAAACGACAAGCACGAAAACACAGGAAAGAAAGAACAAGAAGATGCAGTTGTAGTGCCTATGATCGAGAAACTTATTGCTGAATGTATTCATGAGATTGAAATGGTAGAAAAAATATTGGTATTTTGAAAAGGAAAAACAATTATATGCCAAATGAATGTTTGAATTGTACATATAACTTTTTAGCTCACCTGGCCCGAAGGGCCAAGTGAGCTTTTCTCATCACTTGGCGTCCGTCGTCCGTCGTCGTCGTCGTCGTTAACTTTTTACATTTTGAACTTCTTCTAGAGAACCACTGAATGGAATGAAACCAAATATAGCATGAATGTTCCTTATGAGGTGCTGACTAAGTGTTGTTACTTTGTAGCCGATCCATCATCCAAGATGGCCGCCAGCGGGGAACTTAGTTTAACATAGGACCCTATGGGAAATGCATACAAATGACTTCTTCCAGAGAACCACTGAATGGAATGAAACCAAACATGGCATGAATGTTCCTTATGAGGTGTTGACCAAGTGTTGTTACTTTGTAGCCGATCCATCATCCAAGATGGCCTTCAGTGGGGGGAATTAGTTTAACATAGGACCCTATGGGAAATGCATACAAATGACTTCTTTTGGAGAACCACTGAATTGAATATAAACCAATCATAGCATGAATGTTCCTTATGAGGTGCTGACCAATTGTTGTTACTTTGTAGCCGGTCCATCATCCAAGATGGCCGCCAGTGGGGGACTTAGTTTAACATAGGACCCTATAGGAAATGCAAACAAATGACTTATTTTAGAGAACCACTGAATGGAATGAAATTAAACATAGCATGAATGTTCCTTATGAGGTGCTGACCAAGTGTTGTTACTTTGTAGCCGATCCATCATCCAAGATGGCTGCAACGGGGAACTTAGTTTAACGTAGGACCCTATGGGAAATGCATACAAATGACTTCTTTTAGAGAACCACTGAATGGAATTAAACCAATCATAGCATGAATGTTCCTCATGAGGTGCTGACCAAGTGTTGTAACTTTGTAGCCGATCTATCATCCAAGATGGCCGCCAGCGGGGGACTTAGTTTAACATAGGACCCTATGGGAAATGCATACAAATTTCTTCTTTTAGAGAACCACTGAATTGAATGAAATCAAACATGTTATTTCCTTGCCTTTTGAGGTGCTGGCCAAGTGTTGTTACTTTGTAGCCAAATTTTATCTTCTTTTATATACTTTCAAAAACCCAAAAAAAATTAGGTGAGAGATACAGGCTCTTGAGAGCCTCTAGTTAATTAATCTTATAAAATCATAAATAAAAGAAATATTGTGTTACTGTTTATGGAATGTTTGATTTACATAAGAATAAGGAGATGTGCTACGATTGTCAATGAGACAACAGTTGAACCAAGATATTAACCAAAGACCCGCAAAGGACACCGATGTAAACAACAACAGATCAATGTACGCGTTCAACAATAAGAAAAACGCATACCATATATATAGTAAGCAATAAAAGTCCGTACCATCTTCAACAGCGAGCAAAATCATTCGATCTGTATAGTATGTAATAAAAGGGCAAAAATAAGAATCTGCATTTACGAACGAATGACTACAAAAATGTATGATTACAAAAAGACATTGAGTGCACATGCTGTTTGGGCATGAACCCTCCTTTTTTCTCTCTTTTTGCTTCTTTAATATTTTTCTTATTTTAAGTGTTCTTATGCTTACTTCTCAATAAAATCTTACAACAACTGTAGCTGGAAGTAGAAGGACAGTATGTATCAAATAGGTTATTATGACGTCCATTATCACTGAACTAGTATAGATATTTGTTTAGGGGTCAGCAGAAGGACGCCTCCGGGTGCGGGAGTTTCTCGCTGCATTGAAGACCTATTGGTGATCTTCTGCTGTTGTCTGTTCTATGGTGGGGTTGTTTATTACCCTTCCATTCTCAATTTTATAAGATCGCATGGATGAGAGCACATAAAATATGGCAAATAAGTTAAAATATAAAAGAAATTTTTACCCTCAAACAAATAGACACGTGTGGTTCCATCCAAAACGGTCTATTGAAGATTCCAGTATATAGGCGACATCATTTTATGTCACGTATGTTATTTTTACTGTCGTTCATAAGATCCTGAACGAATTAGAAAGAATGGAAACATCATAAAAACTGTCACCCAATGAGAGAATAATGGCATAAAGAGCGTGCCCTTGGTGATAGATGTGAACCTATTGACAAACGTCAAATCAATTATGTCTTAAATCAGTTAATAAAATGCGTAAGTCTAATTCAGTGCTTAATTAAACTGTCGAGAGTTTTGGTAATAAAATGTAGATTCAGATTCAGATTCAATATTTTTATTAGTCTCTTTAGGTTACAAGGAAGTAATTATTTACATAGGCGACAATGGTAGCCTTTTTTGGTCCTTCGTTTTCACTATCAAAGATCCATTGAAAAAAAAATCGAATTCTGAATCATCAGCACCTTTGGGTGTAATTGAAATGGTCAAACACATATCGTGCGGCAGCTTTTTTGATAGAAAAATGGCATTTTTTAAGGGTACTCAACGGTTCCGGAATTTTCGAAATAGTATGAAAGAAGAACACCCCTTGCTTAATTTGGCACAGAAAATGTTGCTTGTCACAGAGAGTTTTCTCTAAATTTCTCGCTATTTCTACACCAGTGGCCTACACCCATTTCGCACTATTTCAATTTGTATTTCTAATTACCAGGGCAGCAGAAAATAAATTTACTTCTACCTATTATCTTGGATGTAAAATCTAGGTGGCGCCAGACATCTTTATTTACTTCCTTTTAACTACTACTTACAATACATAAATATACAATACGTAAATTGTGAATACAGAATATAAAACAGACGATTTAGAAATATAAATTCAACTACCATTCTTTAAATGAATTATGAATGATTGTAAAACAAATTCTATATAAAAGCTATTTTAATACATACGACTTTTAAAATAATTTTATTTTTAAGAAAACAAAAAGGTATTTCTTCTACTTAAAATATTAAAGCAGGTTTTGGCAACATTATCATAACAATTAATATTTTGAGATAAATACACAATATTTATTACATAAGACAAATCATATAAAAATCTACATTATACTACATAGCTTCACTATATACACAAAAACGCAAATCTGCATATAACGTGTCTGACAATACGACATGTTTTTCATCTTCTATTTTTTTCATTACACATTAAACACACTCTTTCGTCTACATTTTTATTTTCATACCGCCCTGTTTTGATTCCTAACATAGCTACTCCGCATTTAAATTTTGCAAATGCACTTCTAAATAGCACTGAATAGGCTATTAGCCATTGGCAAGAAAACCGAAAATGAAAATATTTCTTTTAATCAAGATTATAATATCATACATTGTGAAAAAGAAGTGAAATTACTTGGTGTAACAATTGACTATCAGCTTCAGTTTGATGCCAATATTTCTAATATTTGTACATTGTAAAAAGGCATCAAGACAGTGTACATGTACTTAAGGAGGCTCGAGGATACAAAAAATTCAGCAAATATTTAAACATTTTTTTTCATTACAAATTTTATTAATTACACTATTGTTACTTTCTAATATGGTACGAAAACCAACCAAACAAATAAATTGGTTTTGGCCCCAGATGACTTTTAAAATGTTTATATCATTGAAAAAGCTCCAAATTATCTCCCTTTGTTGAAAAATGCCATTTTTTTTGCACTATTTAAAAATTGAAATATCGGTGACCCAAAATTTTGATTATTTTTTTCAAATAAGCTGTACTTAAACTAAACTATTGTAAAATTAAAGCGATATATCTGTAATTTAGTTCTTTTTTTTATTTCGATATTACCTTTTTTTCTCCTATTAGTTTAACAGAAAAATATGACCTAAACAAAATGCAGGTTTCTTTCGAAAATGATTTATACCCTCGATCCCCCTTTAACGTACGTATTGGTAAAAATTCGGCAGACTTATTATATTATTCATTTATCATGTCAAATTTTCATTATTGTCCTGTATTATGGCACTTCTGTGGTGATTGTAGTACCAGAAAAATTGAGAAAATACAAGAACGTGCCTTAAGATTCATTTATGAAGACTATTGTAGTAATTTATCAACCACTGTTTATTAAATTTAAAAAAAAAAAACTTTTTCACCATCAATGTGCTTTTATTACATCAATTTTAATTGTAAACTGTTAATGCTGCATTTATACGGTTCTGACACAGGCACTTGTCTCAGAAAAAAAGTTATATTAAGGTATATAGGAATTTTTTTTTCTGAGACAAGTGCCTGTGGGTTCTGAGCCCATTCCGGCTGCCGTATATTGATGTTTTCATCAAAGAATATTTAAAACTAACACCATATTATTTAATATTGAACCAAGGAACTATACAAATCCTTGATTGAATCATCTAAAAATCCAATTAACACCATTTATAATTTTTGAAAAATAATACACTCAACAATGTTGTTAAATCGACAAAACTATCGCCATATTGTTTCTTTTAAGAATCATTTAAAAATACAACTTTTTCATTAAGAAATAACGCACCAAAACGACCTTTTCAAATCAACAAACTATTGCCAGAATGTTTCTTTTAAAAACCATTTTAAATCCAATTTAAACCATTTATAATGTTTTGAAAATAGCGCACCACAACGACCTTTTTTAATCGACAACACTTTCGACACATTGTTTCTTTTAAGAACCATTTACAAATCCCACTAATTTTAATAAAAATAATACACCACAACGACCTTTTTAATCGACAAACTATCTCCAGATTGTTTCTTTTAAGAACCATTTTAAAATCCATCTAAAACCTTTTTTTTTTTTTTTAATAACGCACCCATCCATAGCCAGATTTTTTCTTTTAGGAACCATTTTAAATCCAACTAAAACCATTTATAGTGTTTTAGAAATAACGCACCACAACGACCTTTTTAATTCGACAAACTATTGCGACTTTTCGAGTAAAATGAGGTCGAAATTTCAGATTTTTGCTAAATATTTAAATTTGTGGACGTATTTTTCCTTTCGACAGTTATACATAACTTTGTTTTAAAAAGATAAACACAAGCTGCTTTTTGTTTAATTATTTGTAATTTCTGTTTATATAAGTATCCTATAAATTTATGCATTTTTTTTTAGAAATAAATCATGAATGTAGAAAAAAATGTCATTTTTGGCTTATCAAATTTAAAACAAAATGCATTATAGACTTTTTCATGAAAATTGGCAAAAATAATCTTCATACGTAATCAAGCCAAATGTCATTTTAAAAAAGGGGGTCAATAAACTCGTTTTCAAGTTTAATCAGTTTGAATGATAAAAATCAGTCGAAAAATGCATCTCTTCCCAATGTGTCGTAGTTTGACGTCGCGAAAATAACATTTTACGTTATCAACGTCATAACCTCCCCTGTAACTGTATCGTATGTCCTTAAAAACCATGTAAAATTCCAACTAAAACCATTTATGAATTTCTCAAAATAACGCACCATAACAACCATTTTAAATCGAAAGTACTAAACAGACTACAAAATAAAAAAAACCACGCTACTAATAAGGAACAAACAAACAGGATGAAAATAATAACGAAGCATCATACAATTAAGTGGATCACGCCTTCGCACGTTTGCGCAAACATGTTACAGTAAAGAAGCAACCTTATGCTGTTCTAATCATATAAAGGTTTGAGAGATGGATTATTATATGATATATAAAAAAAAGAAGATATGGTATGATTGCCAATGAGACAACTCTCCACAAGAGACCAAATGACACAGAAATTAACAACTATAGGTCACAGTACGGCCTTCAACAATTAGCAAAACCCATATTGCATAATCAGCTATAAAGGGCCCCGTAATGATAATGTAAAACAATTCAAACGAGAAAACTAACGGCCTAATTTATGTACAAAAAATGAACGAAAAACAAATATACAAAAAATGAACGAAAAACAAATATGACTTTTTTTGTAACAAACGACAACAAATGAATTACAGGCTCCTGACTTGAGACAGGCACATACATACAGAATGTGGCGGGGTTAAACATTTAACGGGATCCCGTTCCTTCCCCTAACCTGGGGCAGTTGTGTATCAGTGCAACGAACTATAAAAATCAGTTGAAAAAGGCTTAACTCATCAGATGGATACAAATACAAATACTACACAGAGTGGACGTGGTCGGGTATATCCCAACAACAAAAAGACACTAAGTACAGATCTGAGAGTACTCGCAGTTACTGACAGCTTGTTCAAAGCCACTAACAACTAATAAAAAATTTATGCATCTAAGACTAAATTATCAATCAGTACACATCCAACATCCAATGGATTTAGTGTAAAGACGTCATAAACAGCCAGAGAAAAATATGACCTTGTGCAATGCCAAGATACAGGTATTGATAGCTTGTAGATCCATGAATGTGTATATGTATATAACAACGATGCCTATATGTGTTATAAACAGTTATATTAACTAAAGTCAATGTTTCTTAAATTTTGGAATCATCTTAAATATAAAGCAGTGAACAAAGGCAAACTTGACATTTTTTTTTCATTGAAAGATTGTTTCCAAAACGATTTAGATATCATTGATTTTAAGAAAAGGCAGTCCATATTTCAATCAAGAATCAGTGATCACCCATTAAGAATTGAAACTGACAGATATTAAAAAAATCGTATTGATAAACTTGGGCGCTACTGTTTAAATTGTACAGCTGATAACGTTGAGGATGAGCCATTACTGACAGTGCTCATATTATCTCTTCATTAACTTGAAACAATAAGTTATTTTTTTTATTTTTTTTTATTTTCTGATTTTTATATGTCATGTACAACATATCTCTATCACAGAGAAAATAAAGTTGTATATTTTTAGCACTTGTCAGAACTTAAATAATTGAGATGAATCTTCAAAATTTGTTTCTACAAGAAAACTGTACTATTATGGAAGAAATTGGTGATTTTTTTTGTACATGTAGTTATTTTGAATTTAATAAGAAGAACACAGGTCTTAATACTGTTATTCAATACCAATTTGCATTTGTTTGTTGTGTACAGTTGTTTTAGCTCTGATTCTGACTGCTTGTTATGGCTTTTGGTGATATCTTATACTGTAATGTCTCATTGTTGATCAAAATTCTATTCTAATCTATAAAACAACAAATATGTTCATTAAATATCTGAACATTCCTTTTACAGGAAAAGAGAAAAAAAAATATTAACGAAATCAAATTGAATTAAAAACCAATTGTTCAGAGAACCATTGATGGTCTTTCCACCAGTAAGGATCTTTTTTATGTGAAAATATTAAAATTCGGTTTTAAATGTTAATTTTAGCGTCAAATGACAGCTTATTGAACGCTGATTCCAAAAATGTATGGTTTCTTTACAAAAAGATATAAATAAGGAGATAATTTTTTACTTCCGGTTTAAAAGATGTTACTTTCGGTATGTTTTGATAGTTTACTTGACACTGATTCCAAAAATAGATGGTTCTATATACTTTTACATTAAATTAGTACAAAAAAATGGCTACTTCCGGTTTACAAAATGTCACTTCCGGTTGGATTTTTCAAGGTCACATTGAATTGAGCTCAATTTCAAGGTCATCCACCAAGGACCTCAAATCAAAAAACTCTAGGCCTCTACTTTATATTGTTAATGAGTTATATTACCATACAACTAATATTAGATATAAAAGGGGGCAAAACTCGCATTAAATGTTACATGCCCTTTTAAATAAAATTTACATGTTACGACATGTCGCAACTAACAATTGTCTGAAAATATTTTGTCGATATTTTGTATGATTTCTGAAAATAAGAGATCAAAAATTTGAACATGACCTTGACCTTTGACCTTGACCTCATTTTCATACTTTTTGAGCAAGGGCCTCAAATCAAAAGACCCTAGGCCTCTATCACTTATGGTTTTCCAGTTACAAATTTATTTCACTTATTTCAATACAAAAGGGGAAATTACTCTCATATGGGGTCTTCGTAAAGCTTCGGTCAAAATCAAACGTAACATCCTGAGGATATAACGAGCAATTTGGAAAACAAAATTTGTCGCTTTCTTTTACGGTTGCGGAGGAGATCTGATAACAAGAAAAACAGTGTTTGGGGAGATAACTCTTACAAAGAAAAGTGTACGGTTAAACAGGGTGAGTTTCAAAAGCGTATAGACTGTATACAAAAAAAATAAGCGACATCTTTTGAAACATTTTTACACCGCAAGAAAAAAATTAGGCGGAAGAAAAAAAAAAAAAAAAAAAAAAATTAAAAACCAATTGTTCAGAGAACAATTGAAGGTCTTTCCATCAAAACAATGTATTTTGATATGAAAGTTGTGAAACTAAGTTTAAAATGTCATTTCAATCGTCAAATGATAGCTTCTAGTACGCTGATTCCAAAAATATATGGTTTCCATACATTTTTTTTTAAATAAGGGAGATAATTTCTTACTTCCAGTTTGAAAAATGTTACTAACGATTATATTTGAATATTTACTTGACACTGATTCCAAAAATATCTGGTTCTATATACTTTTATATTAATAAAGTACAAAAAATAGCTACTTCCGGTTTACAAAAGGTCACTTCCGGTTGTTTTATCAAGGTTAAATGGTTTGATACCTTTTTCTAAAAGTTTCATAGCTTTATCATGTATACATATAAAATAAAAGCAAAGGTCAAAATCTAGAACGTCAAATTAAGCTATGACCTTGAGATCAATTTCAAGGTCATGAACTAAGGACCTCAAATCAAAAGACCATAGTTCTTAATTATATTTGGTTAATGACTTATATCACCAAACGCGTATTTTTAAATACCAGAGGGGAGAAAACTCCCTTTTACGTTCAACGTGCCTTTGCAATAAAAATTTATGTGTTACGACATGTCGTAACTAACAATTTAGTAAAAATAATTTGTTGATATCTTATACGGTCTTTGGATATAAGTGAAAATAAGCCAAATTCAAATATTAGAATATGACCTTGACCTTTGACCTTGACCCAATTTTCATTTTTTTGGACCAAGGACCTCAAATCAAAAGATCCTAGGTCTCTATCACTTATGGTTTATAAGATAGAAATGCATATCACTTATATCAGATGCATAAGGGGAAATAACTCTCATATGGAGCGGTCATATTGCTTCGGTCAAAATAGGACAAATCATGCGAAGGATATAATGAGCAATTTAGTAAAATAAATTTGTCGTTATCTTTTACGGTTGCGAAGGAGTTGTGAGCACAAGGAAAACAGTGTTTGGGGAGATAACTCCTACAAAAAAAAGTATTGGGTTACGCAGGGTAAATTTCAAAAGCGCATAAACTGTTCGATATCATATACCAAAGATCACAATCTAATTAAAAACCGATCTCTCATCGCTCCTGTTTCTGATATGTCGCATGGGAGATCTAACGAAACCCGCTTTGAGGTCACATGTGAGTGACCTCGTAGGTGTGTCTTTTTCGACCAATGAAATTGAGTCTTCCACGATCTTGGAAGTTTAACGTAAGGCAAAGGGATGTAACTCATTTTATTTACGACGAAATCGTCAGTCATAATAATTCATAAACTTTTTTGATTGGCTTATTAATAGGTCGTCAACTCATTTGCATATCTTTATAAATTCATGACTTTCAGTTCACTCACATGTGACCCCAAAGCCGGTTTCGTTAGATCTCCCACGCGACATATCAGAAACAGGAGCGATGAGAGATCGGTTTTTGATTAGATTGCAAAGATCAAAGCGACATATTGCGAAACAAATGTTTATCGCAAGAACAAAATTAGGCGGAAGAAAAAAAAAAAAAAAAATCAGAAGAAAAACAATAGGTCTTTCCACAGAAAAGTGGAAAGACCTAATTAAAAACCAATTGTTCAGAGAACAATTGAAGGCCTTTCCACCAGTTTATATCTATTTTGATATTAAAATATAAAAAATCAGTCTAAAATGTCAGTTCATATGGCTTTATGATGTATAGATATGAATTTAAAGCAAAGGTCAAAATCTAGAACGTCAAATTAACCTATGACCTTGACCTCGATTTCAAGGTCACAAACTGAGGATTTCAAATCAAAAGACCCTAGTCTCTAATATGTATGGTTAATAAGTGATATCACTTTAAACATAATTTAAGATATGATAGGGGCTAAAACTCCAAATCATTTTCATTATTTACGCACCCTTTCAACTAAAATTATTTAGTTACCACATGTCGCAACTAACAATTTATACAAAATAATTTGTCGATATCTTATAAGGTTAATGAAAATGAGTGAAAATAAGACAAATTCAAAAATTAGAATATGACCTTGACCTTTGACCTTGACCTAATTTTCATGTTTTTGGACCAAGGACCTCAAATCAAAAGATCCTAGGTCTCTATCACTTATGGTGTTCCAGTTTAAAATACATTTCAAAATTTCAAATACAAAAAGGGAAATAACTCTCATATGGAGCGTTCATATTGCTTCGGTCGAAATTGGACAAATCATGCGAAGGATATAACGAGCAATTTTATAAAATAAATTTGTCGTAATCTTTTACGGTTGTGAAGGAGTTGTGATCACAAGGAAAACAGTGTTTGGGGAGATAACTCCTACAAAGAAAAGTATTCGGTTATGCAGGGTAAATTTCAAAAGCGCATAAACTGTTCGATATCATATACCAAATATCTAAAGCCCCAGTCCCACTAGACCACGATCGAACCACGCTCACCGCGATCTAAAATAAATTTAGATCGTGGTGAGGTCGCGGTATGAGCGGCATGAAAATGTAAATTTTCGTTGCTTTCACGATGCTACTACGTCCTCTCTACGCTTCTACAAAGATCCCGCTACGATTATACCACGTTCTCACCGCGCTTATTCTGCGACCTCACTACGCTTATCAAGATCTTTCTACGCTCTTCACATTCTCACTACGACCATACCACGAGTTATCCGATTGCAACACGATCTTGCTGCGATTATAACACGTTCTTACCACGATTATACTACGTTCATAGCGCGATCTTACTACGTTCTCAGCAATAACATCAACATCGTGTTCCATATCAATACAGTTCAATTCCTTCTGTCTCTGATTAAATCGTAGATTTCTCGGAAACAATACAGTCATGCCACCAAAATCTACCAGTACACGTGGGCATGGTGGTATGAGTTGATGTAGAGGCAGAGGGAGCAAAGTAACGAATCCTGATCAAGCAGAGATGTCGGACCGACCAATCCAACCTTAATTACAACATATAGGAAGATGTGGTATGAGTTCCAATGAGACAACTCTCCATCCAAGTAACAATTTATAAAAGTAAACCATTATAGGCCAAGGTACGGTCTTCAACACGGAGCCTTGGCTCACATCAATCAGCACGTTATAAAGGACCCAAAATATTACTAGTGTTAAACCATTTAAACGGGAAAACAAACGGTCTAATCTATATTATAAAAACGAGAAGCATGGTTGAGCCGTTAGAGCAAATGGATAATTACATTCAAACAAACAAAATCTAGGGAGCTTTTTTATATATTTTATGTGAAAATGACAATAAGAATGATGGTCGTAGTGTGAACGTAGTCATGTCGTAAGAAGAGCGTGATGAGGACGGCAAGGGCGTGCTAGAATCGTACTATGGTCGTGAACAGCGTGGTATAGTCGTAGTGGAAGCGTAGTTGGGTCGCAGTGAGAACGTGATGGTCGTAGTGAGGTCGTGATAACGTCGCTGTGCGATCGTAGCGCAGTCTCTCCGAATAGAATCACGATTTCGCTACGCTCTCACTGCGATTGTACAGCGACCGTTGCGATCTTACTACGATCTTAGTGCGCTCTCACTACGCTTCTACTACGACCTGATTTCGCCACGACCGCACCACGATTGTTTTGAACATGTTCAAAGTTGGCCACGCTCTTCACGATCTTGAAGACCTCACCACGACCGTGATACGACCTTACTGCGATCTACACGATCGCACTACGATCATCAAAATTTGCATTTTTTTCGCAGATCGTAGTGCGATCGTGGCCTAGTGGGACTAGGGTATAAAATGCAAATTTTGATGATCGTAGTGCGATCGTGTAGATCGCAGTAAGGTCGTATCACGGTCGTGGTGAGGTCTTCAAGATCGTGAAGAGCGTGGCCAACTTTGAACATGTTCAAAACAATCGTGGTGCGGTCGTGGCGAAATCAGGTCGTAGTAGAAGCGTAGTGAGAGCGCACTAAGATCGTAGTAAGATCGCAACGGTCGCTGTACAATCGCAGTGAGAGCGTAGCGAAATCGTGATTCTATTCGGAGAGACTGCGCTACGATCGCACAGCGACGTTATCACGACCTCACTACGACCATCACGTTCTCACTGCGACCCAACTACGCTTCCACTACGACTATACCACGCTGTTCACGACCATAGTACGATTCTAGCACGCCCTTGCCGTCCTCATCACGCTCTTCTTACGACATGACTACGTTCACACTACGACCATCATTCTTATTGTCATTTTCACATAAAATATATAAAAAAGCTCCCTAGATTTTGTTTGTTTGAATGTAATTATCCATTTGCTCTAACGGCTCAACCATGCTTCTCGTTTTTATAATATAGATTAGACCGTTTGTTTTCCCGTTTAAATGGTTTAACACTAGTAATATTTTGGGTCCTTTATAACGTGCTGATTGATGTGAGCCAAGGCTCCGTGTTGAAGACCGTACCTTGGCCTATAATGGTTTACTTTTATAAATTGTTACTTGGATGGAGAGTTGTCTCATTGGAACTCATACCACATCTTCCTATATGTTGTAATTAAGGTTGGATTGGTCGGTCCGACATCTCTGCTTGATCAGGATTCGTTACTTTGCTCCCTCTGCCTCTACATCAACTCATACCACCATGCCCACGTGTACTGGTAGATTTTGGTGGCATGACTGTATTGTTTCCGAGAAATCTACGATTTAATCAGAGACAGAAGGAATTGAACTGTATTGATATGGAACACGATGTTGATGTTATTGCTGAGAACGTAGTAAGATCGCGCTATGAACGTAGTATAATCGTGGTAAGAACGTGTTATAATCGCAGCAAGATCGTGTTGCAATCGGATAACTCGTGGTATGGTCGTAGTGAGAATGTGAAGAGCGTAGAAAGATCTTGATAAGCGTAGTGAGGTCGCAGAATAAGCGCGGTGAGAACGTGGTATAATCGTAGCGGGATCTTTGTAGAAGCGTAGAGAGGACGTAGTAGCATCGTGAAAGCAACGAAAATTTACATTTTCATGCCGCTCATACCGCGACCTCACCACGATCTAAATTTATTTTAGATCGCGGTGAGCGTGGTTCGATCGTGGTCTAGTGGGACTGGGGCTTAAGCGACATATTGCGAAACAAATGTTTTATCGCAAGAACAAAATTTGGCGGAAGAAAAAAAAAAATAATCAGAAGAAAAACAATAGGTCTTTCCACAGAAAAGTGGAAAGACCTAATAATCAGAAGAAAAACAATAGGCCTTTCCACAGAAAAGTGGAAAGACCTAATAATCAGAACAAAATCAATAGGTCTTTCCACACGGAAAGGTGGAAAGACCTAATAACCTGACATTGACTGATTATGCATACTAGCTAAAAACGACTACTAGTAATAGACTTTCATCGTCACCTGACCCGTGATTCATTCTGATGTGTGTGTCGTAACATTTAATGTCGCGGAGGTGCTTTCCTCCGTCTTGGGTTTTAAAGTAGGAGATAATAATCGGTCTAGATCTTTAAGGAAATGTGCAAATTATATAGTTGATTTTTCTTGTATCACGTTTCGGAAATGATTTAGTAATACTAAAAGGTTAAAATATTACATCATTTCTATGATTCACTGAAACAAAACAAAATATTCTGAAAGAGTTTTGCACTGTTTATATGGCCAACAATTTTGTAGTGGTTTTATGGCGTTAAGACTACACTGAAGTTCGAAAACAGGAAGTACGTTCTTCTATATCAATGTGGTACGCTTGCTTCGCATCACGTCGCGGAGCTATTAGTTTCAATCGAAAAACACGCCATCTTGAATACATTACTTTTCACGTATAGATTCTGATTGGATGCGGCTGAGATACAGCAACAGCTATTGGCTTAAATGAGATAAATAATTACAGACTTTTCTCGGCCAGGATAAGACATTTAATGCCGGAAAATTGACTATGTGTATTTCAGTTCCGATCAACTGTCACTTTAATTAATGTTCGTTTTATTATGCATACACTTCACAGATGAATTCAGTATTGAAATATCAATTATCAATACGTGTTTATTTGCTTTGTTACTCTCCAATTTGCTAAAAAATGTTCATATACAATGTTTACAAAAATGCATTATCTGTAGTTTATAACTTCTGACAATCTAGGCACACCTCCAGAGTCGTGTCTATTGATAATTGTTTTAACTTTCAACAAGAAATTTAGATTTTTTAAAAGCATGGGTATATAACACATACAGACACTCTTAAAGAACATCAATTTTTTTATCAATCAATATCTAAAAATACCTCATTTCCAATACTATTTAACAACCACATGCACACATATTACCTTAAATAAGGGTAGAGCGAAGCAGACCATAGCTTTTTAGAAAGCTAAAACTTGTTAACACGTGTTATCATCAAACTCGTAACTATTTGGGTTTGTGGTTTGAACATCATGATTGTGACGCCATCAAGGTGAACGTTGTCATTGCTGCTCTTGGATAAAACGGCCAACATGGTGTTTTTTTTAGCGCAGAGATATATATGTACAGAAGTTGATATATGCTATATATACAAAGGTAAAATGGGCATACGTAGATGTATATATATATTTTAACTGCAAGAAGAAGATAGCTTTATTACAAAGGTACGCTACCATAAGACATCAATTTTGAAGGTCACAATTTTAGTCACTAATCGAGAAAGGGGTGATTCAAGGCGTTTTCGTGTTATGTCTCTATAAATAGGATTCTTCAATCGTTTCAAAATCATGTAAGCTAGTTTTATTGTGAATAGGTTGATACATTCTGTAAATTAGAAATATCAATTTTAATCAAGATTTATTTAATTCTTGGGTGTTCTAACCTTGTATTACTTTTTTGATTATTGAGTTCCATATTAAATTGGTCTACATTGAGGTCTAAAGGGTTCAAAATTAAACTTTGTTTGATTGCACCAAAACTGCAATATTGCGGTTGTATGATATGTTGAATCTTATTGTGTATTTTATTTTGGGCACTGTCTACAAATTAGTCTACAAATTAGTCCATATTAAGGTTTGACTCAGAGATGTGGCAAACTTTTTTTCTCACTTGATTTTATAATATTTTTGCTGGAAATGCATAAATATAAATGATCGATTGATCATTGTTTAGATGCAACAACACCAAGGGACGTTGCTCTAAAATTGTGAGCTTAAGATCTCTAACAATCCTCTTATCTGATGCAGAAAAGTAAACATGAATGTAAAAGAAGTTCATGTGTAATCACAGCAAATAAAATATACTGTAGTAATAGGTATTGAGAATAGTGTAGGCTTAGTGTAGGCTTCCCTACTGCAACAGACACCAATGGGTGGTGCTCAATATATTTTTGGTTTTATATTATGAAATTATTGTATTACTTGCGCCCACCAGAAGCATTGAGTATTGGTCAAGTTATAACGATGACCATTGTAGTAGTAGTAGTAAAATATTGAAAATTCGAGTTGAAATTCACTCTGCTTAACTACACACAACTTATCTTTTTATGAGAGAGTATTTCAACACAACAAAAACTTATGCAAGATAGTTTCTTTAAAGGACCATTAAAAAATATCCAACTAAACACATTGATATTTTTTACAAATAAAACGACCTTTTTATATCGACAAAATTATCGCCAGATTGTTTCTTTTATGAACTATTGAAAAATCCAACTATTTTAAATAGAAATAATGCACCACAACGACCTTTTTAATCGACAAACTATGGCAAGATTGTTTTTTTAAGAACCATTTCAAAATCCAACCAAAACATTTATATGTTTAAGAAATATTAAACGCACCACTATGACCATTTTAATCGACAAATAAATAACCAGATTGTT